>NW_027116277.1:358768-359075 GCF_000696795.3 Halyomorpha halys
TTTCCTTGAATTAGTATAATGAATTTGCCGTGGGACCATTCATATAATGATTTAATAGTTGAAAATACCAAGAGGATTTGTAAGTCTTTATAACAATTAAACAGTGCTGATAAATCTTAGTAATTTTGTGAGATTGTTGTAGTTTCAGTAAGTTTTTTGGCATACACATAAGTCTGAATCGATCTGAGAAAGTAAGTATAAATCTTCAGCTTTTCCGAAAATGATAATTTTGATCGTTTATTTAAAAGATGGAGTGATAATTTTATATTAGAAATCAAATTTAAAAATTTCGTTGACCTGATTCTTT
>NW_027116277.1:359202-360460 GCF_000696795.3 Halyomorpha halys
ATCCCCTTCCTTGTCATTTCTGAAATACAGGAGAATGAGGGGGAGGGGAGTGGCTTTTCTACAGCAACCAACCTATTCTAACCATGATGGGGAGTCTGGTTTTCCATTCAGCTGGACCGCTGCGCAATAAAAGTAAACGCCCCAGACCGGATTCAAACCGGCGCCACAGTCTCGAAACAAAGTTGATGCTTCCTCGGCTACAAACTGTCCTTTAATATTCTTTACTATACTATGTTTTAAAACTACAATTCATATCGAGTATCGCTTGGCTTGGGATAAAATAATCAAGCGGCTTCCTTCCAATTCAATAATTCATACAGTCCATTTTTCTCTATAATATTAATTTATCAACTAAGATAATATGAAAACGAAACTTAATACTACATAATAAAAACAAGTATTTATTGTTTCACGTAAAATACAATACAACATATATTTAAAAAAAAATAAAATTACTCAAAAATGACAATACTAGTACACCCCAATAATAATTATGTATGTTCAGATTTCGAAATAATGAAGAGAGCCTGAAAATTATGAAAGAAAGCAACAAAACCCTCCATGCCTTCCTTGTTAAATCAAAGGCGAAAATTTATTTCTGATGCCAAACGAATAGAGACTATACTGTATTTTTTATTTAGATTGTAGACCCTAGATGGCCTCGAGAACTTCTCTAGAAATGTTCTACCAATGTATTGATTCTCCACAGGTTTATATCATGTCATTTTATCGATAACAGAAAATTAACTTGTAAAAAGTTCCCTGAGCCCCACACCTGGGGGTAGAGCAGAGCCCAAAAGATCCTAGCGCATCCCTCTCGCCGCATCGCGCGCATGGGGGCTTAGCAAGTGCGCTAAACTGTGCGAAATTTAAAAAAAAAATTCAACAATTTTTATACAGTTGTAAATAATAATAAATAAATTATTAAAAAAAATTGCTTTTATGGTCCGTCGTGGTATATGTCCTCTCCTAACGAATGTTGTAAAAACTCTAACAGTCACAGGACAATGTCTTTGATTGACGCTGGACAAGCGACTGATCTGAAACTCCCACATTAATATATAAAACAAAAACTTAACTATTTATAATCATTAAATTTCTTTCTTGAGACTGGCAATTTTTTACTAAATAATTCAAAAACACTATCCAAATTATAGTCTCAAAACATTTATTTCATTCACACGTCCAACGTTTCGGCCAATTCGGCCATCTTCAGGGACAATCTATTACAAAAGTTTCCATTATTTGTATGATCCTA
>NW_027116278.1:0-538 GCF_000696795.3 Halyomorpha halys
TAGTAAGTTGGCTCTACAGGGTTCCTCCAAGCCTGCCTATCTTGGTACTCTGCTTTCCAGTTTTCTGCATGCAACTCTTTGGCATCTTTGTTGGTTTTGTCTATCTATCTGGTTTTTGACTTACCACGTGGTCTCTTGGCTACTATACTGGCATTTATTGTTGTGTATCTCCTATCGTTAGATATTAATTGAACAGTCTCTCCAGGCATTGCACTATTAGTTCTCTCCATGTGTTAAGGCTCTGATTCCAGATCGCTCCTGTAATTGTACAAAGGACTTTCCTTTCCAATCTCTCGATTCTGCTTTCTAGAGTGCCTGTTAGAGTTCCGGTCTCTCAGCTATAAGCAACAAATGTATATTAAAAAAGTAATAATTATTAAATGTAATTTATATAAAATTATTCTGGATCAACATTGAACCTTAGAAACTTGGTTTGGAATGATGGAATTTTATGACAGTCTGTGATATTTTTATAGAATATTCTGAAGATGGGCGAATACTCTGAAACGTCTGAAGAAACTATATAAATAAAAAAAAA
>NW_027116278.1:588-1435 GCF_000696795.3 Halyomorpha halys
ATAAATGTCGAGTACTCAATGGATCACATTGCATTGAAATCAGTAATATGATTGTACTAGGAGCATAGATGTTACATAAAAATAATCATCGTTCATCTCCACTGTTTTATAACAATTAATAACTGAAACTAACCTTTGAGGACATTTTTTCATTGTCTGTTGTTTACAAATTATAGTGCATAATTGAGGCGTGTAGCTTCAAAACCACTTTTTTTTTAAATTGAGAGAATTTTCTGGAAATCGGAAAAATGTCAGTTTTGAATTTATTTTTTTTCAAGATTATTTCACTAATTCAATAATTTTAGGTTTCTGGGATTTTTTAAAAATTTATTTATTGGAATTTGCAAGTGTACAAAAAAAAAAAAAATACAATAAGTAATGTGCAACGAATGGGATGTTAACATAACATACCTTAAGGTGTTTGTGGATGAGTTTATTTGTAATGTAATAAGGAGAATAAAGGATTTTACGTACGATTTTGGATTGTAAGAATATGGGAGAAATTCGAAGGTTCCGTAGAGCTCCAGTGATCAATCCCTGTGTCCAAATTGGTCTGAATATATATTATGGTAGTAATAGTATATAATAGGTTCACTACAAATAGTGAATGAGAAGCTTAGAGCGCTTGTCATGTAACTGTTGTAGTAATTAAAATCTACGAGCAGTTTCAATCTTCAATTCTTTTCAATTTAAACTCAAATTTTGGATAGAGTTGATTTTAAAACAAACCCGATGATGATTAATCACCATTTGCAATGCAATATACTAAATGATAATATTAGAAAACATCAGAAATATAGTTTTAATCAGTAAAACTCATTTTTTTTTTTTTTTTTTTTAAATTGAT
>NW_027116278.1:6745-8414 GCF_000696795.3 Halyomorpha halys
GCAATATATTTTTGAGTGATTTAGGAAATATGACCATTCCAGGATAGGTGATATAATCCTGTATGAGTGATATAAATCGTTCCAAGGTTTCTAACTGAGACTTTTAACGTGGAAGATTGGAAAATTATTGGGTTCTATAAAATCTTGTGTAAACGCTTTATAATAGCTTTGTTCTATTTTACTTAGTGTCTACAAGATTTGTGAAACTTTTCTGATTAGGAAACTTTAAATTATAATTCAGTGACTACTCTTGGCTTTAATTCCGCAAAAAAGAATTGGAAATTCTTCATCCAGTTATAAATTCCTCACTGAGCTTGGAAAATTAAAAGTTTTGCTCCTACCGCTGGAAGATTAATTTCGGGGAGAAAGGGCATAAAAGGGGCACCTTTATTGAGGCAGTAATAAGTCTAAAAGGTTTAATTTAAACCACTAACGAAAATATTTTAGCCACCCCGCGATTAAAAGTTAGTCGGTAAAGTTTACGGCCCACTGAAATTAAATAGACTCTATGGCTGTTGTTTTTAGTCTTGGTTAGAATTATGTCGGCTGTCGGAGGGCCCTCTGCCTCGGGGTTTGTTTTATTAAGAAATAATAAATGAAAAATTACAGTCACAGTTACTTTGTAAAACAGAAAGATGGAGCTGCTGCCTCCTTCCAGTCTGATGAGGTCCTCGCATTCCAGAACCTCCAGTTAAAACTCGAAATTTATATTACTCCTCGCTCGTTTTAGAACTGATGATTTTATATTAATTGCGTAAAAGAATACTTTACCATTCTAATCTTTAAATGAGCCTCTCAGTTGACAGATTAACTAATTCAACACGTTTCAAAATAGTTCTCTTATTATTAAATTATGAAGAAGATAGTCATATACATCGGAGATCAAGGTTGCGGTTTAAAGAAAACAACACAAGTTTTACCGAACCCCGAGATTAGAAAAATAATGATATTTATGAAAGAGAGAGAAAAATGCTTTATTCATCCATGCTGCCCAAATACATCGGGTTGTTACATTACACAGCATACTTATCAATCCGTGATCGGACATATATAAATTAAATATTTTACATAGTATAATAAAATAGAAAGAAAAAAATTATTTTTTTTCCTCCCAAAGTTTTCTTTTACAATTACAAATTTCAGTATACACACCAATACAAAGATTTCAATTTATTCCTTTTCTTTCCCCCTCCTGTCCA
Source organism: Halyomorpha halys (assembly GCF_000696795.3). Taxonomy (NCBI): domain Eukaryota; kingdom Metazoa; phylum Arthropoda; class Insecta; order Hemiptera; family Pentatomidae; genus Halyomorpha; species Halyomorpha halys. The sequence continues at coordinate 7,945 of NW_027116278.1, forward strand.
TTCTATTTCACAATTTTTATTTCATTTGATCGACAAATTCACCCTCCTGAATTCCCCCTCACAGATCATAGATCAGCTAAACAAATTCGCAAATGCGGCAGAGAGTCTGAAACACCAGCCCATATGCTGGGAAAATGCCCTAACAACTCCCTCCTTATAACACGCAGGAACCACAGGGTCAAAGAAGAATTGATGAAGTTCCTTGAAAGAAAAGACTTCACCTGCTTCGTGGAGGTTTATTGCGTTGGCACCGACGGATCCGTAAGTTACGCTGATATTTACAAAAGTCGGAAGCACGGCTCTGGTCTTGGATCCGACGGTAAGAATTGAGAGTACTGACCTCGAACAGGAAGGTGAAGTGGAAAGGAAAAAAAAGGAAATATATGAAAAATGCATCCCTTTAGTTAAGGAAAAAATCTCCGAGACCTTCGGAGAGAGAGAGTTCACCGTGAGAGGCCTCTGGTTTGGAT
>NW_027116279.1:0-485 GCF_000696795.3 Halyomorpha halys
TATAAACAATGTCTAATTTATTCTGATTAAATCCAGTCGCTCACAAATTTATTTATTTACTTAATTAGATTACTCGTATTAGACACATCTTTCCGTTGTTAGTTCTTGCTCCATGGGATGTTTTAGAACTAGCTTTAATGCATACAGTTATATATTACCTTGCTATAAGCCAACTTTATTTCGATGTCGCATTCCATCCGAATTTTACTTATTATGAGTCTATGGGAGATGAGGGATATAAATTGGAAAATCCGATTTAATCCACTACATTCAAAGAAGAGAAATGTAGTAAAATATTTTAGTATTGTACAATATTAAATTAAATATAACAAGAGGAGGCCCCTCACCTCTGGACTCTAAATAGCTCCTTGAACGGATAGCTCATATGTAAAATTAAATATAACAGGTAACCTTAAAATACCAAAGGTAGTAAAAGGTAAGACACAACACGAATTACTTTTTAGTTTTTTTCACAGTAATGCACA
>NW_027116279.1:4122-5390 GCF_000696795.3 Halyomorpha halys
AGTATTATAGTGCTTGCAAAAAAATTGCAAATGGAGAAAACCCTAAATTACATTAGATTTATTTTTTATTAATATAGTTGTTTGGAAAAAAAGTTTGTTGGGAAAAAAAGGAATACAGACAGAATAAGGTAAGACCAAAGAAATCAGTATGTAAGTGAAGGAAATTTGTTATAAAAGTAATTAAAAGGAGCTGTTTGTAGGAATCCTTGAGAATGACCTGAGAGGTCGAAACGTCGGATGTTAAAAAGAATAAAGGTTGAGAGAAAAGAGATCAAAATTGTTTAAAAAGAACCTAAATTACATGTTTAGTCCTATTTTCTTCTATTATTCCTATGAATTATTTGTCTATCACCATTTCAAAGATCATAATCAATATAAAAAAAAAATTATGTTCCCTAATAAATGCTTGGAAGACCCATTTATCCACTACTTTTTTACTGAACTATATAACGCCAATGACACACCCGAAAGAGTGCTGACTGTTTCACATTCACTGGATGTTATTGCGTTATCTTTACGAACTACGTCCAGCTGTTCAAGTTTAATTGTGGTAACTGCCTCTATGCAGCGCTGTGTTCACTCTTGCCTCAATTACCTCCTCGGGAATCCACTCTCATTCAACCTCAGTCGATAGCTACACCACCTTTTTTGTGATGGAGAGACTTCATCATGGAGTTGCCCGCAGTTTAGGCTTATGTTCTGAATCTTAGTATTTCTCACTCTGATCCACCTACTCATACAAGCAATAATAGATATCTTTGTCATCAACAATTTATTTTTACAGTAATAGATCAGTTTTTTTTTTTTTTATTTTACCTTTGCACTCGGTTTTCCCCTCTCAGGTGACAAGAAAGTTTATCAGGAACAACGGAGAATAAATTTATTCCACAGTTTTTTGAAAAAATTAAAAGGGCACAAAAAACAGATCGAAAAATGATACAAGATAAATAAATCAACCAATTTTACGTCAAAAGAGATCGTGCGAAGTGTATTCACGACAGACTATACTCTTCTCTAATTCGTTGAGCAATATGCAGAATGAGTGGAGCAAAGGTAAATCAGTATGGTTCAATGATGATGAATACTTGATAAGATAATAAAAAAAAATGAGAACAGAAATTTTCAAGAACTCACGTCTAATTGAAACGTCAAGTTTAAAAAGATCTCCGCTTTCATAAGACTTCGTAATTTCGTAATTTATCATTAATAATTTCCAAACCATTTCTTATATTATTATATTATGAGGGATTATAAATCCCCTTCATTCT
>NW_027116280.1:0-4283 GCF_000696795.3 Halyomorpha halys
ATAGTCCTTGTACATTAAATTATTCAAAACCCATGTTCACGTTATAGAAACTTGATTACCAGTTACTTGAGTACAACTGGCGTATTCTCTCATACAACTTCTTCCCAGCGGTGGGTTACATTCATTGTGTCGATATTTTCCGTGTGCATAGAAGAGACACAAAACTATACAAATACACTCTGAGGTACTTTCAATATGTAGAGAGGTGAATTACAAAGCTCTAAAGAGCCGTTGAGTGTAAAGGGAAAAATATGGGAACGGTTGGCGCCCAGCCACGGTAAACTGACCCCTTAATACAACTTGTCTAGTTTTAAAAATATATTTCAATTGTATACCATCGATCTTATAATTAATTCCTTAATATTTCTGCCCAACTGAAGTATTCCTGATCTCTCCGGATTTCATGTATTTTGTTTTTATTGCAATAAAAAATCGTGTTCTGTTTCACGTCTTTCTCACACCTCAGGATGTAAAATAAAAAAAAATAAATAAAAAAAAAAAACTGTCCCATCGCTTATATTATTCCAGTAACAATAATTTAACTTTTCTCCCGCTACTAGCTATGAAACTTTCAAGAGTTCGCAACGAATCAATTAGTTTCCAATCCTTTAGGGCCGAAAAAAACATAGTGTTCCAACTGTCATTCTGTTCTATGATTATAATTTGAACATACCGACCGATTAATTTTTTTTTTTAATTTTGTAAGATTTCGGCCCTTGGTACCTGCACAAAAATGAGCACCCTATGTGTGCTGTACAATATACCAAATACAAAGTATTTTCCTGCAGATTTGAATGCCAACACAGCTTCCAATGATTTTACATCATTTCCTAAAACTTCTTAAAGCACATAAGAGTACCAATAATAGTTCGTGTTTAGGCACGTAAGCATTATATTTTATTTCCTTTGTATTTATTTATTTTTTTATATATCAAAGATTGAAATATATTTTATCTTTTATTCGTTTTATATGGAATCGATCTATTAATTTTATATTGTTAATATATAGTAGAGAGGTTGTTTAACAGTAAAGATCATTGTTTATTTGCAATCAACATTACGCTCGGTTTATAGTGTAGGATAATGGACTGCGTCTGTGATGTATATATATCAGACGACTCTACGCCTCTCCAAAGCCACGAGGCCCCTGCAAGTTACTGCGTCAAGAATTCTATCTTCTACGTCAACTATCTTCTACAGCGTCAAGATTTATATAGACAGCTTTGAGTACAGCTCGTAGACTATTCCTTCGCTGAGATGGAGTTCTTTATTTACTCTAGGATATATTATGTTTTATTAAAGAAGAATTTAAATTTTCATTCATTTTGTTTGGTTTTCATTTTATATCAATAATTTGTATAATTATTTATAATTTCTCAGTTATAATATTGTATATATTTCATTTTACTAACTTAGACTTAGCTGACTCAGGCTGTAAATCCCCTCCACCAGTTTATAAACAATTCTCGTAAACTAATACCATATAATATAATAACATAGAAAACAAAAACAATAAAAATTAAAACCTATACACATGTTATAGTAAAAACTAACAAGCTCCCCGAACTAAATGGTATATACATAATTTAAACCTAAGAATATAATAAAACAACTCTTCATACAATACATAAATAAGGTAAAATGAAAAAAACAAAACAATATATACAGAAGTCAAAAATAATTTTAAACAAAAACAATGAATAGAATAAATAACAAATTTTTCTATAATATAATCTGGTGGTGGTTGGCAATATGAGAACACTCCTGTTATTATGTTATAATTGCCGGAAGTTTTACTCTTCAATATGAACAGTTCTCCTCTTTTTAGGTTCTTTGATATTTTCTACAGTGACAATATTGTGTTCCCTAATAATTATCACCCTGAATGAACCTTCGTTTTCCATTCTTCCTTGTGCCTTCAACCTTTCTTCGAGCGACGTGGTTGTTGTGTATCTCGTCGCCATCCACTGCCGTGCCCTCATAATCCCGCCGGTGTCCTCGAAGCCCAAAGAGGATCTCAAATGGTCATTTCCACCTTACTGGAGAGATCAATTATGGTGATATATTTAAATCCGCTACATGTGAATGTATGAATCGACCTGTAGATCGTTGAGCGGTGCATCTGCGGTAGGTGTCTCCTCTTGTCTCCCTTTTGGTATTATTCTGTCATGTTTCGTGAGTAGACAAACTTCACAATTTCGTACAATCTCCGTCATTCTCTTCTTCATCCCCTACCAGAAGTACATTCTCCTTAAAGCGTGAAGGGTCTAAGGGATCCCGCGGTGATTTGGCTTGCCAAGGTGATATGGTCTCCTCTTTTTGCCCTTCGTCTTCCTGAAGGGTTTCCCCCATCTGCTTGCAACGGATAAACCTTCTATCCATCCCTATTTGTTCGCTGTGCCATAGCCGCTTGATCTTCTCCTAGACGATGGCATTTCCCACAGAAAGGTGATGAGTTTCTCTGGTCCCTGAAGCGTCCTTCAACACTCGGCAAATCTGGTCGTCTCTCACACCTGGCAGTGACCAAATCGTCGTGATTTTGTTTCTCCCATACTTGCTACACTCAACTTCGAGCAATGCAGTGGTTCTTATTTTCCATACAATCTGTCGCCTCTTGTCATTGATGATATCCTCAAGTTCCTCCATATTCACTGGTCTTCCTTCCCCCGAGCTCTCGTTAGACGAAGATTCCTCCCTATTGTCTTCCTCCACATTATCTTCTTCTTCTTCTTTGGATGTCCATTTCAGCAGGAATTAGCTGGAACAATTCTCCTTTTCCTCTGCATTTACTGTAATTGTACAGTTATAGATCAAATCTCTGGTAATAATTCTATCTTCTCATCCCACTGGCACTGCCATCCTTCATATAGCTGCGACTTTTTCTGCGTTGGGTTTAACACCTTCCCTGAAAATGGTGTGTCCCAAAGAATTTATTTGTGCCCTCCCCAACAACGATTTTTTTTTCCGGATCGTTTGAGCCCTGCTTCTCTGGTATACGCTGTGTAAATGTTTCACGTGCTCGCCTTCTTTCTTACTGAATTTTTGAAGCCAAACGGCATCCATGTAAATTCACATTGTCCTCTCTCGAATGTGAATCCCTCTTTATATTGACCCTTAAGGTGCATTTTAATTTGATGATATCCGGCCTTCCAGTCTAAAGTGCTAAATAACGTAGCTCCGCTCAGCCTGTACAAAATGTCTTCAAATCTGGGAATTGGATACATCTCATCTACGGTATTCTCGTTCAGCTTCCAGTAATCAATCACCACCCTGTACTTTTCGGTAGTCTCACCAGATGCGCTCTTCTTCTTCACCGCCCACAACGGACTATTGTACGGGGAAGTGCTGTCAATAATTATTCCATTCCTGCGGGCTTTCCTCTCTTTCACATACGTAACTTTTTCTTGTTTTAGTAAGAACTCATGGACCTTCTTCCCGGCCGTCCCGAACATTTCCTCTTATTTAAAAATATATCTTCATATTCCCTTCTAAGGCTTCGTCTCCAGTCCTCGGCCTGATTCTGATTGATTGCTCCTCCCCGAGCGCCTGCGTTCTGCTGAAAATGACATTTGTACATTTTATTTCCCAACATAATTTTCAATTTCTCTTGATATTCTTATCAAAAGCTCCCAATGTCCCTAGCAGCACAGAGAAAGTGTTTGAGGTGCTAAACTAAACACTAAAGAATTACTAGAAAAAGCCCATTGTATACATAAAATCCTTCAAACTATGTATGTTCTTTAAAACTGGGATGGGACAAAAATTGGCTGTTCTTTTTGAACAGTAATCATAATTGTGGATATGAAAATTTTGTAAAGGAGAAAAAAATTATATCCAAGTTAGCATCCGAGGTATATTACGCCTGTAAAAATTCTCAAGGCTTACTTCTATGGAAGATAAATTATTAAAACTAAACATAATTATTTCAGATAATTTGACGATTTTTCTCAAAACTTCGATTTGTTAAATTAAAATTAAATGATTATTTTTATTATTCTACAAAAAACAATCAACTAACACTGCTAGTATTGCAATATTCTGAACAGGGATTCAAACTATATCCCTTCAATTCTCATAACTTTGAATAATTAATTACTGAGTAGCATCTAGTATTCAGTATACTAAGAGGATATAAATGGAATCCATTATATGGAGTTTAATTATTTAGCATAATGCATACAGTAAATGTTAATGTGCATAGCTGTAAGTGTTCATCTGCATTAATATAAATATGCATAAATGAAATATCGATATAATTATTTATATCATAATTATATATAATA
>NW_027116280.1:5323-9539 GCF_000696795.3 Halyomorpha halys
CCCAGGCTTGTTCATAACCATCAGAAGTTGTCAGAATAGCCGCTATAGATTGTAGCGCTGGACCCTTTAAAGCGGACTTGAGGTAATGAAATTTTTGTATTTCACTCAAGTTTACATTATTATGAATTAATGAAATAAATGTGTCTTTGAACGAAACCCAATCAGAAATTTGTCCATTGAATGTGGGTAGATTCATGGTCGGTAATTTAATGCGCGGTTCAAATTCCAACTGATTACTATTTTTGATCACTGATTGACTGGTGGCGGTTGTTTCCCCAGCGATCCCAAATGACAAAGCCTCGTAATACAGATTTCTAGTCTCGGATCGAAAAAGGTCAAATCGCGAGATAGATTCATCTTCCAAAATTTTAACTATATATTTTGCTTCTTTAAGGTACCCTTGAAATTTATCATAAGTTCTATCTAACCTAGATAATCGAGCTTTAAATAAATTTATTTTTTCAGGATTTTCTGAGCAGGAAAACCCAATATTCCTAGCATCTTTTATGTCCTGACCTAAATCCTCTAACTCTTCTTCAAGCTCAGACTACTGAATTCTATTTTTATCCGCTTTGGGTCCCATTACTTACCTTAAAACAACTATTAATATAAACAATAAAATTATCATGAACGAAATTTCAAATAAATGTCTATATCCTAGGAGGACCAAAATTATGAAAACATTTAACAATAAATGATTAATCCAAGGCGCGGATGACCAAAATTATGTTATATTACCAATAAATGTTCAATCCAAGACCCGGAGGACCAAATAATGTTAAACACCAATTAATGTTTTATCCAAGGCCCGGAGGACCAAATAATGTTTAAGCCACCTCAAATCGACTATGCCTTCTTGTTGAAAGGGTTTAAAATGAACAAAAACAAACTGGCTCGGTTTAAACATATATTTGGTTCAATTGAAACATTTGAAAACTAAAAACTAACATAAACAAAATATACAAGTAAAAATAAAAAGGCCTTTTAGATAAAAATAGAATAGTTGGATAAATTATCAAAATGACAATAAAACAAATTTACACACACAAAAAAAGAAATAAATATATAAAATAAATACTGCACTACGAAAGGTTGCTCCACTCCGATAGGTCAGAGGAAGAGTGCTGCCGAGATGTGTAGGTCATCGATGGTCCAAATATCCAACATACTACTGTGTATTAGGCGAGCCAACAAAATGAACGCAGACAGAGCTGGTTACACACGTTCCTTGGGTTCAGGGGTTGGCCATTAATTACTTAATTAATTGGAACTCATATTAAAATCATACACAGAAGTGGTCTGGTACCGAACTGTTATAACGACGAGTACACTCAAAAAATGTCTAATAAAATAATATCAACTAAACGCAGACAGGGCTGCTAATGACGCTACCAGGCCCACTAATTAGCCGGAACTCCATAAAAAACTAAGATGGTCGGTCCGTTGCTAGGTGACGCTTTAGCAACAATCATCAGACCGTAACAACAGTCTCTATTACTCATTATAACGCACAAATATAATTACATTTTTTCTTTTCAAATAACTAAATCCAATTTAATTATTATAAATAAAACTAAATATAACAAAATTAAATACTAATAAAACTCTAGTACTATTTACAAGGTAATTATACATTATGGCTTTAACAGTTGTTAATCTTTAATGTTCAAAGATTTTATATACTTTATTTTTATTATTAGCCTCATTTGTTTTCTTATTTTATATGATTTCACTCAGTTCTCCACCTATGTTTATTTATGATGTGTATATATAATTTTATTTTTATCCATTTTAGATTAGACTTACCGACAAACGACAACATACTAACTGTGACGTATGCAGACGACATTACTATCATTTCGAGAAACACACCCCCTTTACAGACCACACTAACACTACAACATAGTCCAAACAATATACAGACATGGTGCACACGATGGAAAATTAAGATTAATCCCAACAAGTCACATGTCACATTTACTCTACGACACAAAACATGCCCTTCAGTTTACATTGACAATCACCCTATACCACAAACAAACACTGTAACATATTTAGGACTTACCTCTGACAGAAGGTTTGATTCATGTCAACGTCAAGACTAAACGTGAAACGCTAAATTTCCAACTGAGACAATTATATTCTATACTTCACAGACGTTATAAATTATGGATCAGACAGAAACATAACGTATACAATTACTTACTAAAACCCATATGGACTTACGCCTGCCAAATTTATGGATCTGCTAAAAAGACACAGATTCAGAAAATACAAACTTTTCAATCACAAATTTTAAGACTGGTAATGAACTCAAACGAGACAATTCACACTTACCTAGAGATTCTAACTGAAACGGCCCACATGCATATGACCTAAAACGGTTTCACAACACGCTACATGGACATTTATATAAATTTATACGACAGATGGCAACACATGACATTCCTGACGTAACTCGGCGTAGGCTGAAGAGGAGTTTGATGCGGGACCTTCTAGTTTAATAAAATAATTTACTTAACGTCAGGAGGATGCAGCACTGGTTACTATCTCCCTCATGCCATGCCTGGAAGATAGAAGATAGAACATCTCATTTGCTGGTTGTAAATTACATTTATAGGTGCAAATAAAAAAAAATGAAAGATAAAAAAAAGATTGTATTTAATTATTTTATAGTATTTTTTTTATTTTTAGTTGATATATATATATATTGTATGATTGTGTACTTAAATACCCAATACATATTGCCCTTGAGTACAGAAGAATGTTTCATTTCAATAAATGTTAAAAAAAAATCATATTACATTAAAAAAAAAAACTTTTTCTAAGTTTCTAAAATAAACTTCATTTCTTTAAATAAATGATTATTTACAGATGAGCTAAGAATGAAGAACTGTTTATAAATGAGTAAATTCGTTTTTATCCAAATTCCATTGAATATGACTTCCCTCTGTTCATTTCTCACTTTTCATTGAGTGATTCATTCCTCTTCAGTTGATCATTCGTTATGTTGTAAGGACATTAAATTTGTCGGACGACTTGGTTAATACCAAGTCGTTCGACTAATTTAATGTCCTTGGTTAATACCAAGCAACAGTCTCTAGGACGGTAAAATGTTAAAGGTAGAGAAAGGCAACCACACATGGAGTCCAAGTTAAGTCGGCCATGCTGTACAATAAATAGGAGGAGAGGACCGATCTATTCAATTACATGTTCTAGGAACCCGGTTATCTACTTCCTGTGAAGTAACACACTTAATTTAATGAGTCCGATGGGTCTATATTTCACCATTAACAAGGATGTTGAATGGAGGTGGTTTGAATACGAGAGGACCACGAACGTTCTTGTTTTCTATGAAGCAGATTGATCAGACAATTGAAAACTAGTGCTAGATTGACCGAAGATGCTTAGTGGTGAAGACAGGTGGGATTTGTATTGTGCCAAAGCAAAAAAAAGGTAGCAGCGTGGTTACGTGTCTGCCAACCCAAAGATTATGAGATCGAATCCCTGGCCCTATCCGAGACTTTATCAAGCATATAATTATACAATACTCACTCACAACGTCACCCCCCCTGGCATTTGTGAGGTCCGTTAGCCAATTGGTGGCATTCACAAAAATAGGCGTGGGAGTGACGAACACACCCTATGAAAAACACGTTATGAGACGCGCAATATATTTCCTACGTATATCGCCCGAGACCTTGGACATCTATGATACATCGCGCCAATAATAATAATAACATACGTTCAGTGAACTGATTTTTAATTTAATTTTTATTTTTATTTGTAAGCAAACATTTTAATATTTACGGTTTTTACTATTAATTTTTCATGATTAAGTTTTTGAATTAATATATTTTAATAAAGAGAATTAATAAATACTCAATTCAAACAATATATGCAGAAATGGTAGAAAAAAAAATTGTTCTCACTAAACTAAAATAAATTTAAAATAATAATACTAAAGTGATATGTATGAGAGGCACCAGCTGGAATTTTTTAACTTGAAGTAATTTCTTTTGTCAGTATACCAAAGGAACCGCCAGGGCTAGGCAGAGACCCGATCGGAAAAAGATTAAAAGTAATGTACAGACATATGTACATAACGGAGGTTCCCAGGCACCCCTGGGAAAGGTTGACCGCGTAAGCAGAGGTAAACAACTAAACACCTCTGTGAAGTTGGCCCCCCATCCTTGAAAAATTTCAATTTTTTTTT
>NW_027116281.1:0-649 GCF_000696795.3 Halyomorpha halys
AATATTTTCATTTAACCTTAACGCCCTTATGTACCATAATTAGGAATCACGGATCATCCTTCAAGTCACCAACCTTTTCTAACTTATGTTTAGAATCAGCCATTAACTTAAAACTCAAGGATTGATTAGAATCAATCTGCACAACGAAACAAATGTAAAAATCTTTCTGAATTGTCATAGTAAACTTTATATTTTCATCTCAGAGAACATCAAAATTAACTATTTATCTTTGCCCGTAATATATTACTAACAATCATGTAACCAAGTTATCGAACATTAAAAACAATAACGCACCGCAATAATAAAACAGGAAATCTTAAAATCATTGATACTTTGCTAACTAAACTATTTGATGTTTGTAGAATTATTTTTAAATATAGGGATAATTTTTTTAGAAAAGAAATAATATATCTAAAAAATGTTAGAAAAAAATATTTCCGAACCACCCTATAACAATAAATTTGGTAAACTTTCCTTAAACTATATGGTACCACATCTGTTCAATCGCTAACCAGAAGCACTAATAAATAAATCAACCAAAAAAAAAAAAAATTAACGGGCTGCTTTCTCACTTCTATAATTCCCAATAATTGATTTTGATTCACCAAATGACCATATCTGCTGGTATTTTTTCTTAACTCTACATAAT
>NW_027116281.1:3633-5107 GCF_000696795.3 Halyomorpha halys
ACAAGGTCTAATCAACAACATTTTTCTATTACAAAACTATGTAAAAATACAAAAATAAAACAGTTTACTGAAATGTACATTCTGCTGTTAACCATTTATTCATTACTAAATTGTTATAGAAGCAATATTAAAAATTCTAACATACGCTGATGACCTACGTGTACTGTCTGAAACAATGACCCTTCTAATACATCACAAAAACTCTAAAGACACACATAACATCCATTGAAGAATGGTCTCAAAATTGGAAAATCAAAATAAATCCTTACAAATCCCACCAGATCACCTTTACTCTCCCTTGTAAACCTCTGACCTCCTGTCCTACTGTATCCTTTCTAAATACTCCACTAACGCCTGTTTAACAGATTCGCTACTTAGGTCTCCATCTTGACAAGAGACTTACTTGACTAACCCTCTAAACCTAATATACTACCAAACCATCAAATTCCTCCCGTATCCAATTGTTACAATCCAAAATCCTCCGTAGAATCCTTAATGTTCCTTATTACGTCACAAATAAACTCACCCACAAAGACTTTAACATCCCTTTTGTTGCAGATTTGGCCCGAAATAAATATGTGTTTTTTCATTCGAAATTCCTTACCCATCCTAACCTAACTTCTTAATCACTCATCCTTAATAATCCCTGATAATACTCTGAGGCTTCTGAAAAGATGATGGCCACGGGACCGTTATATTTAAATTAATGTTTGAAGTACCACCATTGGGTGGTTCCTTCCTAAGATTATCATGTGTTCTGGAAAATTTATCACATTTAATTATTATTATTATTCATATATGTGTAAATTGCATTAAATAAAAAAAAAAGAAAGAAATACCATCACAGTTGAATCAATCAATTGAAATCAAGTGTTTGAAACATACCACATATTTACTTTTGTATTTTTTGTACAGTTGAAAATTACAATAAATAAAAAATACTAAGAATGATTTTATGGTTTTAATCATCCTACCAATTGAAAGGCTCATATGTTAGTTAAGTGAAATTAAAAAAGTAATTATAATAACTACGGTGACAAGCAAACATTATCCAGTTGCGAAACTGCGGCGTTTACTATTTATATGTTTTTCGTCATCCTCCATTATTAAATTTATGCGTTAAATAGTATATTCTCTAAAATCCCTGTCTTCTCAACGATGTATAAATAAGTTTATATTACAACTCTTGTTTCCAGAAATCTATTTTTAACCAGAAAAAAATATTTTCCCTTTTTATCTCCTTAATTTAATTATAATTTCTTTTCGTAGCTTACATTTTTCACTACTAATAAATTATTTCAAACAAATATAATTAAAAGTACTTTAGAGGAAGATTTTTCAAAAATCGTTTAAGCCCTGTGAGACAATTCAATTAACGATAAGCTGTTAATAAAGACCATTGTATACCATTGATGTGGAGAGCTTGATCAAAATCGTTAGAGTCGCTTCTGAGAAGTCGATAAAAATATAAAAA
>NW_027116281.1:10267-10628 GCF_000696795.3 Halyomorpha halys
TTTTCAATAAAGGAGGTCACAAAAAAAAAAAATAGCCTTAGGCAATGGTAATGTAGGTCATGCCTTGTCTGGGTCCATTTTTGAGTCCTGCTATTAATTTCATATTTTTAGGAATTAAAAAAAATTATATTTCTACTTAGAAAGAATGATGAAGAATAAGGTTTTAATAAGTATAAATAATACAATATCCAAAACGCTTTAGGTTAAGGATGTTATTGAGTACTATGTGGGATAGAGAGATCATGGGTGAGAGAGTTTTCCATGGCGAGCCCAGAGATTTGAAAAAAATTTCCCTGAAAAATGATACTTCCGGATCTGCCTCAAGGTTCGAGCGATTCTAGATAAAATGGGAAGTTAAGAT
>NW_027116282.1:0-134 GCF_000696795.3 Halyomorpha halys
ATTAATAAATTGTAATTGTAATAAATTGTAAATTTGATTAATAAATTGAATAGGTCATACTCTCCTCACGCACTCTCACCTCATCAGAAAACAGCCACCTCCAACGTGCAAATATTGTCAGTCCATTCTTACGA
>NW_027116282.1:4836-10528 GCF_000696795.3 Halyomorpha halys
TATTTTATTTTATTTTTTTTACTTTTATCATCCCATAGGCGTTGATGACCAGAGGGTTTTACGCCTTTAAGCAACAATCAACAACAACAACAACAATTGTAAAAATGGTGAAATATTAATAATAAACTGTAAAAACGGTGAAATATTAATAATAAATTGTAAAAACGATGAAATATTTAATAATATGTACAATACGATAAAAGGTTTAAAATTGGGAAATGTTTCTATGGAGCGTAAACATTTATATAAAAGTTGTAGAAAAAAATATGTGAAAACATAAAAATCTTATCCGTTTCTCTTGCTAAAATAAATAATAGATTCTATTTTCATCCCTTCAAAAGGTTTTACTGAGCTATTTCCTCAGTTGTGGAACAATAGACGTGAAATAGCATACGGTAATTTTATTGTGCGAAAGGGCGGACAGGCACCCACTCGCCCACAGGTTGCGTCACAGTTCCTTATATATACTCCTCTTGTCCGAGCTGTAATGAAGTGAGCAAGTATAGCTAACTGTCTTATTGTTATGTATCTCATATATCTTCTTATAGCCTAGTACCTCGAAGACGAAAAAAATGTGGAAGTTGTTTGTGCAAATTCGAAGTGGCGTATCTGCAAATTTCTCATAACATTGGGTTTGAATTATGCTTATAATATACCATTAAGCGAGTAGCTAATATATAATTTCATAAAAAATTAATTGATCATTTTTTTATGTTTAATTAATGGTTTAATAAAACACCAACTAGGTCTTTTTGGTATTTCGGATAGAATATAAAACCTTATTAAAATGCAACGAAACCCAAAATGTCCAAATTTGCTAATATACCACATTGTGTTAATATCGATTATATTCTCTATTATGAACTCTTTCTGGGTCTATTGAAGGAAGGGAAAAAATTAATTACTAATATCATTGGCAAAAAAATACTATGAATTTGTTAACGCTAAAATCAACATCCATATATGAGTTGAATTATGGTTAACATATGTTTATTTAAGGTGCTGTTCTCAGATATGTTGATTTAATTGACTACATTGGAATTGATGGACTAAATGCGCTTATAATGCCCTTAACAACCAGAGCCCAGACACCAGGACGCTGATCTGAATGAATGAGTCACGAACTAAATGTTGAGATAACGAGGGAACAGAAACCACAACTTTTTATCAAAGCAACCTTCTCTGGTTCACAGGCTAAGTCTTGCCATTCTCTGCATTAGCTACCACCAAAAGCTTTTATATTTCATTGAGATCAATATGGCTGCTATATATTTTTTTTCATTTCCAGCTAATGTATTTATCAATTTCTTTTTTAATTTTAGGTAATAAACTCATTCACAAAGACCTTAACTTCCCATTCGTTGCAGAATTGGCCCAAAACAGATATGCGTCTTTTCATTCCAAAATCCTTAACCATCCAACCCATTAATTCTTAATCTTTCTTCCTTAACAATCCCTGATAATCCTCCGAGGCGTCTGAAAAGAAGATGGCCACAGGACCTTCTAATTTAAATTAATGTTTGAAGTACCACCAATGGGTGGTTCCTTCCCAAGATTTTCATGTGTATATGAAACATACAACATATTTACTTATTGTATTATTTTGTACAGTCGTAAATTACATTAAATAAATAAATTAAAAAAAAAATTAGGTATTGCCATGTGAATTAATTTTTATTTAATTACATTAAATTTTTTTTTTTCAGGTATGAGTAATATTTAATATAAAGTCTTTTATCTGTCGTGGTTTAAATACTGATGGGTCTCTTGCAATGAGGCTCAGTTAAGGGCTATATTTCAATTGGACCCAGTGAAGATGAAAATAGAGCCTTTAGTAAATACATTTCCCGTTAATTAGTAATATCTATATGGCTTAAAGCGGAGGTTCACAACGACGATGGTAGTAAAAGTGAAAGTTACCGCAGGCACTATGATCGTGTAACCTAACATTTGATGTCGTGCTATCAGGATTTGCTTGACAGTTATTAATACCACAAACTATCCACGCATGCGCGACAAACTTACTACCACAATCACCTTGGAACCCCTACTTACGAGTATAAGAGGAATGCAGGCTCTAGGCCAGTCGGAGCATTCTAGGTGTCCTATTAAGACATTATTCAACGATCTGAGATTTCATGAACAAATATACTGAGTACGTTAATATGATGAATATTTACTGATTTTTTCTTTTAGAATATTTATATTATCTTGTATCGTCTAATATAGTAGATAAAATGATTTTCATTAGTTATTAAGCACTTAATTCTTTTTGTTTACTAAAAATTGTATATATATTTTTGGGTGTGTGTTAGATGCAATAATGAGATAGCTTCAATCTCTCAATCATTACATACAAACAAATTTTTCTACGAACACCTATACCTTCCCTTTTGGCTCAAATTTGGAGAAAAGTTGTGGATTATCGTAAAATAGGAGTTGTTTAATTTTTTTTCTAAACTCCAGCTATTTTTTTTATTTTGGATACATCGGTGTATCAACAACGGTTCGTCTATAAGATTTTATTTTCAAACAATAAACCATTAACCTTGAAATATAGACAGGTAATTACATACCAAATAGAAATATACACAAAAGGATATTTATGTATTTGCGTAGTTTTTATATCCATTAGACTTACTGATAATTGCTTTCACTGCTTTTACGTACTGCAATTCCAATATTATCCACCTTCATTTCACGTTTAATTGCAATTACAATAATTGCTGAAAAACTAATTATATTTTTAAAGGAATAACGTTTCTCATTTAATAACGGAATGAATTAAATAATAAAAAAATAACCTCGGAAATGAGGAAAGGGATATTACGGCAGCAACAATTGAAAATAGTTAAATTGCTGCTAACTGTTTCCAGATCGCGTGGGTTCAGGGCCCAGGCGTGGGAGTCGAGGAACAGCTGTCAGCTGCATAAGAGCTTAGTCAACAATGCAATATTCTTTATTTGAAATAATAATTTTCCGCATGAATATTAGATATAAATATTAACAAATATGTAACATAAATAATCAATTTTAGTCACTTTGCAGAATGAGATAAATTATACAAAAAAAATATAATTAAAATGACCACATTTACTGTGCTTCGGTTTCACTTATCACATTTTAAATTATTCTTTTTTAGAAACAAATTTTTTTTTTAATCGTTCAGTATTAATAAAACCATTTTAATACAACAATCAGTACTTAAATTCTGAAATAAACTGCTTATTATTAAACAAAACTAATACATTTCTATATGCTATTATCAATTTATAGAATTCCACTTATATTTTTATTATTATTTATTTATTTGTTTATATTAAATGATTATATAAATAGATTCTTTTTTTCTTATAATATTTCAATTATTTAAACTTTTTAAGGTCAGAGATTTATTGTGTTGGAACATATTAATGTTTAGGGTATGTAGCAAATGAAAGGAACAATGATACAATGTAAATTCAATATAATTTCAATTAGTTTCAGTACTTAGATCTCCCCCAACGCCCCAAAATGGTTTTTATTCCTTGTTAAAAAAAAAAAAATTGTTTCGAAAACGAAAAATGAAAATTTTCATTTTTGAATTTTGCTTTTGGAAATACATCAGATAAAATTTGTAGTTCCAGATAGGTCGGGTGGATCTGGTGGATGGGGAGTGGAACTTTTTTGTTAGTTATATTACTTGATCAGAAAACTGTCATTTTAAGACACCTATCATGTTCAAAATGTCAATCCAGTTTTCAAAAAACAAAATATTCCAAAATTAAATAAAATATTTTTTTGATTTCTTGAATCAGTAAAAGATTATTCCAACACAGCATAAAAAGGCTTGTTGTGCGCTGCAAGAGATGTAATAAATATATTACTTAATCCGTAACTAATATTAACATTATTATTTTATTTTTCATTAATTTTCCTCATATCCAAGTAACTAATGTTTTATATATTTCAACCGTATAAGGGATGTTAGATAATTCATAGATTATGTAATCATAGCGTATACTTTTTACTACTTTAGACAATTAGTGAATGATAAATGAAAAGATTAGTTAGGAGTTAGTTTAATAAAATTTCAAAAAATAAAATGCAAGCTCGTAACTCATGACTTAAACCATAAATCTTGTTCGAACAGTTGTTAGTATTGTCATATCATTACAATTTTTAGAAAATATCGCCTTTGAGATATAGGTATCACAAAAAATATAAGTATTATTAATAGTAATATTGAACTAAACTAAAATTTTCATATCTCAATAGATAAAAAAACTGGTTTAAATTGTTCGATAAATCTTAATTTTCGATGCTAAAAATTTCGAAACATTATATCAAGGCAAAATCAAGAACAATGAACTTTACTGGTAGGTTGCAAGTTACAGCAATGTGTCACCGAGTTATTACAGTTGGCATTTAGCTGCAACTGTTCGAATTGCAATATCATTCCTGCCATTGGTTTCATAAACTAAGAATAATACTACAGGGAACTATGCGGTTTTATGAGAAACCAGAGATTGAATTAAAAGATTAAAAGACCCCAACCTCTTATGGCATGAGCTCATAAAACTAATGATTGCGTTATTAAAATGTTATAATCCACGTATTGATAAATACGTACTTATGATACATTATTTTAGGTAGTAGTAGTCCTTGTGAAACTCATTATACATAACATCCGGATAAGAGATAATGCGATACATAAGTACAACAATATAATTAATAACTCTGAGAATAAAACCTGATAAGAATATCAAAGTACTGACCATACTCTTAAAAAATATTAAGGTCGAAAATTGAGAGAACTCTACTAGTATCCACCAGTTAGTATCATTATGGGCTATAATAGGATTTATTTACGAATAAATTAATTAAAAACTAAATTTTGGCTTTAATTTTTTATAAACGAATTTTCATTATACACAATACAAAAACGTTTGTCCTACAAAAAAAAAAAAAACATTAACATTGGTTATTTTGAAGTTAAATTATTATTATTTTCATTTTTATACTGTACAAAGTGATTGACAAGTTACTGTACAAGTTAAGTTTGATAGAGTTAAGTTAAGCACAGTAAGCCTTTATTATCCGGAGGCAAGTTATAAAAGGAGATTTTTATAAAAACTGTTATCTCTAGTAATTTGAAGTAAAGAGAACGGATTTACTTCAAATTATGACAGACTGTAGCTGTCCCATTAAAATAAAACTGAGAGAAATTCTCATTTAAGCACTTTCCCCCCGGTACCCAACAATCTCAGCTTACCTTATATAGTCCTTGATATAATTATAATTTTATGTACATTAAGGAAAAAAAATATGTTGGATAAGAATATTATTAGCTTTCATATGTTCCCGAACATCTGACTCATGCTGGAAAAGCCATGTGGTCTAAAACTAAAATAATCATAGTCTAAATATACTGCTGACCTCTTAGAAACTACAAGGCACGAATTTGTATTTTCTAGACTACCTTCAACAGGGGTGACTTAACTGTGTCTATGCAAAAACAATTTAGTGTTAAGAATTAGGCCCTGCGTTAGGAAGGAAGGTGAAATCCACGGGGTAAGGCTTTTGGGGGCTTCATAAGAATTTATTAAAAAACGTTCGACGTAAAATAATAAGCTTTCATTATTATAATGTTGTAGTAAGTTTCGTTTTTATAATAAACCTTAATCCATATTGTATTATTATAATTAAAAAC
>NW_027116283.1:0-3038 GCF_000696795.3 Halyomorpha halys
AAACTTCTCAACCACCCAAATCCACTTGTTTCTAACCTGGCTTCTCCTTCATTACCTTCATTACAATCCTCCTAGGCGTCTGAAAAGAAGAAGACCTCGAGATCTTCTCCTCTAGAAATGTTATTGGAGTTCTATCAGTGGATAGATTCTCCACATGTCACTATGTCACCTACAGAAAATTTACTAGTTGTATATATGTGTATACAGTTGTAAATAACAATAAATAAATTATTAAAAAAAAAAAAATCGATTTGTATTGTATACGTTTCGATTTTCGAAATGTGAATTGTCGAAATTCATAAAATGTCTTTCAGGTTTTTTTTTGTTCACGATTAAGGCATTTAGACGCTTCGAATATAAAAAAAATAGTTTGAAAATCTGATTTTCAGTCAGAAAGGATATAAAAAAAGTACCTCATTTTATAGGAAATTCCTGATTTAGTTGCGGTGTAGGTGAACTGAAGTAGATTAGAAAGTTAACATTATTATTATAGATTACAAAATTATAAATTCCTAAAATTACAGAGTTTAGGAGAAGTATGAACGTATACTATAGTGTAACATCCTACATACAAATGTATGAATCGACTACTATCGCAAACTAAATTAAATTTTGGGCTATGAATCCAACACAAGGACACAAGCCGTTGGAAAGGACACTACCGTACATGGCATGATTCTTCTAAGCTATCTGAGGTGGCAATAGCTTATACGGATATCAATTATAATAATTATAATTATATCATGTTTCGGATCGATGTATAATTCTAATTGGTACTTTTTTTTCAGGCTGTTGTAAAGTGCGTTGACCAATTTTTTTCTTTTTTTATCGTAGTATTAATAGTAATTTATCGTTAACCTGAGACATTTTATTTATGATTAAATATATTTAGTGGAAACTTCATGTATCTTAATAAGTAATTTTTTTATATCAAATTTAATTAATCAAGCAAAATTAATTAATATTACCGTGTTTTTTTAGCATAAAACTGTTTCAAATTAATGTTTAGGGCGATAATTTATTTTTTTAAATTCAGAATGATCATATCTTAAAATAAATAAATATATATATATATATATGGGTTTTTCAATTATGTTAATTTAGAAGTAGAAAACAGAAAAGTTGTGTTAAATTGATAAAATTAATTAAGTGATAACAGAGTCTTAACCTGGTGAAGCTAAGTTTTGTTATGATAGTTGTAATCAGTGTTAACTTGTGTAAAGAAGAAAATTGTTTGCTATTTTAGAAAATATTAAGAGAAACTGTTGCGATATTAATTTTATAAATATTTTTGTTTTAAAGGTTGTTCACTTGTGCAAGTAGTCTGTAATGGAAAACATTTTTTTTTTAAATAATGTGACAATTCAATTATGTGTGTTAAAAGAAATATTAGTACTATATGTGAGTGTATTATATGTTAATAACATGAAAAATTTAGGTTATCTACTTGATAATGGCATGAGGGCTGAAATGTCGGAGAGTAAATAAATTATGTTGAGAGTAAAGGTTCAAATAAATTGGCGTTGTATTAAAGTTAACCACTGTGAAACAGATAACTAATATATAAAATTCAGAAATATTTTAATTTCGATAAACAATATAATACTTAATGACTGTAGAACGGATTTTCGTGTAATTTTATGATATATTCCTTAGCTTCTGACAAATCTGGACAGAAATTCGAATCATAAAAAGGACGTCCTATTGAAATAAATTTCGTTTACTGCATGAATATGCACAGTTAAATTTTTTTCAATAATTGAGTTATAACTATGAACATATTGCATAAATTTATAAATTTTCTTGTAAATCATGAAAAAAAAATAATAATACATTTTTTAGAGCAACAGTCGCGTGGTAGCGAAAATAGGAAGGATTGCGAATTTTCTGCGTTGCAATTATTTATTCAAAAGTGGCCATTTTTCCTCCAAAAAATTGCAAGAATAGATACAGCTATTTGAGACTGAACGTAGAGGTGTATCGCTGAACAAAGAGTAAATTATTAGAAAGTTAATGAGTTACTACTGCTCAACAAGCTGAACCAAATGATAAACGCAATATCGATACTCAAAAGAATAATGATGCATCAGTAAAATTTTATAAATTGACTTTATTGTGTTGGAGGACTCTAAAATGTATGTATGGTGTTTGTGAATCAAAATAATTCTATTGAGTCCTTTCATATCACATGCCAGTAGAAAGTACCGAGGAAAAGCTATTTAGTAAACCAACATTATGAAATGTTTGCATTTTTATTCAAAGTATTTACCCTCATTTTCAACACATTTTCTCCAATGACAATGTGTTGTCGTCAACGTTTTAATCCAAAATTTAGAGTTTTGTGAAGAAATGAACGCTGTGTTAATATCACTTGCAACTTGGGTGCCGAGTGTGCTAGTGTAAACGTATTAAAAAACACGAAAATTGCTTGTTTCCATGGTCATATTTGATGGATATTGAGAAATCGATTGGAATGATGGCAAATATTATTAAAAATAAGATGCATAATATAAGTACGTAAAGATAAAGGTAGTAAACAACAAGTCCATTAATTCCATTTTGAAAATTACCAAATACTTAAAAATTCGCCAAGAGATGAATACTTTTTTCAATAAAATTATATTGATTTTAAAAACGTTTAGTATATGCATTTTTGAGCCTATCTCAAAACGAATTCATACAGGTTACTTTTTTTTAAAATACAACCCGTTCTAAAGGATTAAGTCACCCAAAATCACTAAAAATTATTCGTTGCTTGCAAGTGGTGCGAACAATTAAAATTAAGAATTAAATTTGTCACCCATTTCTTAACTGAAACTTCATTTGTATCCTCCTTAGCCAGTTGAAAACTGAAATTATGATCATGGATTCTTATCAGAAATTGAATTTTAAATCGATTTGTGATCACCCTCTTCTTACTGAATCACAAACATGGACTAAATAGCACGATGAAAAAACTCAGGTATTCGGTCAGCACCTTTCAAAAACATTTGATACATTCTTAATCCAACCCACATCGAATACATTGAAGAAGAATT
>NW_027116284.1:0-1341 GCF_000696795.3 Halyomorpha halys
TTTTTTTTTTAAACTGCACATGTTTATTCATACCTGTCATGTGAGACGACAACCAGTCATGTGATGGAATACTTTTAAAAAGGTCATGATTGGCATGAGAGGACGCAGTACACAGCGGCACTTCCTCCAGGCATTATGTAAAATTTAATTATTAGACGAGAAGATCCCTCGTCCAGCTCTTCTTCAGTCTCCTAGGTACGTAATCGGTCATGATTTTTGTGGTCATGGCATTTATGAGTGTTAGGATGTCCGCTTAATTCGTCATGGAATCATTTATATCTGTTCGCTGGCATGTGAAGGTCAGTATATAATGTCCTGAATGTTTTTGAAGTTTGTTACTTTGTGACTCTATATGTAACATATCTATTTGTTTTTGCATGATATCACCATTCCATGAACGAACAGTATAGAATGCGAATTATTTGTCCGGTCCACCAAGTTTCAATCTATTTGGATGACATATCGTACTCGCAATCACTATATTTAATCTAGAGGCATTCCTATAATTCGATGAGTTAATTGTGATACCTGCTTTAACAGCAGACAACAGACTTGGAAGTGATGATAGCAGGTTTACTCGTAAAGGGACAGGTAGCATATGGGGATAAGAAAAAGTTTCAAAAGACATTAACGACCACATAAGAATAGAACAATTTCAGCTTTGGTAATTGTTCGCCGTAGTGACAGGTTTTGTTGTAGCACTAGAACTCTGACAGGCGAGGACAGGTGTGAACCGGAGTACAACGAGGAACCCCTTTTTTTAAATAGATCTAATCAACTCATCCTAACAATTCACTGTTTCTCCCATATTTTTTTATAACAGTAGGGTGTGAAAGCTCTTAACGGGGTTTTTAAATGATTTTCTTCAGCTTTCTGATTGGTTTTTCTTCTCCTCGTCAGCGATGTTCTTCACGGCTATCCTTTCAGTGATCTATGTCATTACTGTCTCAAAAGCGAATGTTTCTTCCAGCAACGAGATGTCCTTTAAGTTCTCAACATGATGAAACAACGCAATAGTACAATAGATAATACCAATTGACTGCGATTTAAAGGTGATGTTTGGAGGTAAGGTGGCAGAGTCAAAATCAAAATGTTTTATGGACGAAATATTGACACAGATATAGTCAATAATAAGCCTTGTGAATTCTAATGAAGGTTCCATACCAATATCACCCAAAAAACATCATCCACTAAGACTATAAATAATTTTATTCAACTATTATTGATTTCCGATGTGTTGGCCAACATTATAGGTGTTACCTGAACTGAGAGCCTCAGTGAAAGACTTTCCTCTTGCCAGGTAGAATATGCGCTGGGAAAATTATTTTTGGGTTGGAAAGA
>NW_027116284.1:2251-3588 GCF_000696795.3 Halyomorpha halys
GAACAGTCTCAAAAACGAAAACTTAGATTATTATATCTCGAACATAAAAGTTCTACAATTAAGTTAAGCTTTTATCTTATGATCATAGTTTTGATGGGATTGTTATCATGTACACGTAATTTGGACAGTTTTCATCTTTATTCAACTAAAATTAAAGAAAAAAAAGTAATTTATACTGGACTGGGATAGAGTGTGGCATAACAGCCCATTTAGTGTGACAGAGAAAAAGATTTTATGCAACTTGAAATATAATTTGATATATAGATTCATACTGGTTAAAGGGCCTTTATAATTTTTAATGGTGTCCTGTTGGCTTATATAGGATTTCTTTTCTTATTTAAAATAATAAAAAGGTAACTTTAATTGTTTATAAGACTTGTATTAAGATGTAATAAATGTTTGATAATTTAAAAAAAAAATCTGTACCACTACAACTCATGAAGGGTTAGAGGTGCAGTACTTAGTAACGAAGTGCTGTTACTGGACCAACGGTTGTGCAAGGTTTGGTAAGACACACTTGACCGCCAGATTTTTCCTATTTTATGGGCTGAGTGGAACCCTGGAGAGCTCATGAACCCACAGGGTTGACTTACGGCAACAGTGAAACAGAAAATAGTTAACAGCCACAGCCGGATTTGAACCCAGGTCCTTGAAGTTAGTAGCATAGTTTCTTACCACAGAATTAACCACTCCCTTGACTTTTATAATATTATATTCAATTGAATTTAAACTTCTTAATTATGTTACGGTGTCAACCGGGATCTTTCAGTTATGGATACCAGTGTATAGTACTACAAATTAAATAATTGATATTTAGTAATTAACTTTATAGGATATAACAATATAACTAACAACAAAATAAGTTGTTTCTACACATGAACAAACTCTCTGGCACAACCATTTAATACTAAATAAGGGTGTACATAGCGTTCCCGCGGTTGTGGTCCAACGCGGTTGTTCCAAGAGGCTGAACAAATCGGGTTTACTATTAAATCAACAACTACCGCAGTTTTCTCTCAACTTTTCCCATAGCGACAATCCATCGATCCATCTTTGCTGGCAGACTGACTGGCCTTATACAACAACAAAGAGGATTTCTACAGCCTAGTGGTTTAGATTTATCTCCAGTTAGCAACGGTAAATTCGCCACGTCCTTCTAAGGATCTGCTCTATACTTGTCTTTCCTCAGCTTTTATTTTTTTACTTTAAAAGGTCTCCCTCACCAACTCTAGGGGTAATTATGTGATTTATTAGTTCTTATTGGTTTTCTACAGTCTGGATCAGATCGATCCACTTGAATCGACACTTTGAAATCTATAAGTTTAATTTTTTTTTTT
>NW_027116284.1:4431-5677 GCF_000696795.3 Halyomorpha halys
ATTTAAAAATAGAAAGCGGAAGTCTGGGCTGACAATTTTAGCCACGACAAAAAACGTATACATCATTGAGATTTTCTTCCGGCTAAAACCTACAGCCTTCTACACGAGGGGGGCAAAGCTTAGTATAGGCAAGGCTGACTGTAAATATTGTATATAGCTGTTATTTATTATCTTGTGTTTATATTATTTCATTGCTATTGTTATTATTATATTGTTTCACTTAATTTTACATCTGTAATATTTCTCTTTTATTGTTATTGTTATCTTTATATTTTGTTTTCTAATTATTTCGCCCTATAATATACACATATGGTATAAATGAATACTTAAAGTTCTAATGCACATTACCCTTGATTGTGACAACTTTTATTATTATTTTTTAATAAGTAATTCATATTTTATAAAAATATATATATTTAAATATGTAAGGCGCGTCCAATTTAATTTGTGCCTTTATATTCCAATTCTTAAAAACATAAAATAAAATATTTTTCTTTTTAATAGATTAGATGGTTGTGATATGGAACCTGACCATGGTTTTAAATTAATGTAGTTCTCTTATTGATTTTGAATATAAATTTATGGAGTAGGTGAATTACTGAACTTAATGCCAGGCCATAGTTCATTATTTAGGCGCTAAGGGATCATAATTTATTATTAACCTTTTTAAAAAATCAAAGTTGCATTTTATATTTTTATGAAGGTAATAAGGGGAGACGGATCCCTATCTCAAAAAAATAAATTAATAAAAAAAAATATCCTTGAAAAACAATTCAAAATGTGGTGACGAAATTCAATGGCAAAATTAATTCAATAATTCCAATTAATAAACAAAATGTTCGGCTAATACGCCATCCTCAGAAACAAACATTTCAGTTTTCACACCTCCAAGATAGAGGAGGAATAAAATGGTTTAACGTGGCACCTCTGCCTTAGAAGTTTGGGTCTATAATTTTATACTAGAACGTGAAACTGAAATCTTTATTCTTGAGGATGGCATATCAGCCGGAACGCAGAACATTATGTTTATCAATGGAATTGATTAAACAATTTACCCATTGAATTTTAACAATTTTACCTTTAATAATAAATTTCATAATTCACTGTTCTCCAGAAGCTATTCTGGAAATAGCTCAGTTGGTTAACATGTGATGGATCAAAGCAATACCACAGTTTGTTACAAGTCTGGTATCATTGTTTTGTTTCTTTAACCATAATACCGCATTGTTGTTTTAAATTATTGACT
>NW_027116284.1:6450-7776 GCF_000696795.3 Halyomorpha halys
AAAAGCTTACTAAAAAAATAAAATATTTTTCCATTTATAAATTAATTAAAAACAAAGACATCGTTATTTTCATGTTTCCATGGTTACTATTATACCTCCATTACCACATTTATTTTTATTTATATATTTATTATTATTATTTTTTCTTCAATTTCTTATTTTTTATATCATTTAATTTTTATTTTTGTAAACATGGTGTGAATTAGCTCTATGATCCCTATTACCATTGTATATAAATATAAGACAGTACGTAATATTACACAATAAAAATATACTAATTGAAAAAAAAAAAAAAAGAGGTCAATTTTACATTATTTACAGAAAATAGAGATATTTTGAATAATAGTGGTATAAATAAATAGGAGGAAAAAAACATTGGTAAACAAATCTATAATATATGCTCTCCGCCTCTTTACCTCAGAACCAAGCGTATACCTTTACCTATAGAGGGAAAGCAGGAATGTAAGAGATTCCTGAGATTCCGGAGATGTTGTAAGAGAGGTACATCCGGTAATCCAATTTCAGTGAAACAGTCACTTTAACATCCCAGCCATAGACCTACAATAAATATAATTTGATTAATGTAATTTCAGTTTCGTAAAACTTTTCAACCATTTCGTGAGACTTAGTTATTTGTACTTAAAACGTTTAAATCTATGATTCAAGACTTTTTTAAGCCCCAACACTCCTTTCAGTGTTTTATGGTTAAGTGGAAATTAAAAAATAATGATACGAAAAGTAAAAAAAAAAATAAAAATAAAAAAAAGTTAGTTGTATCTTATTAATTTGGAATCATTGGAGTTCTGGCAATGGTCAGATTCTCCACTCAAGTTTAGTGATTGCGGCTTTAGCGCACTTGCTCAGCCTCCACTGGCTCATTACCAGTGATGTGGCGAGAGGGATGCGCTGGGATCTTTTGAGCTCTGCTCTACCCCTCACACGTGGGGGATAGAGTTGGCTCAGGGATCCTCAGGTCGATTGTGTAAATATTGTATATAAGAGTGTAAATGTGACTAGAGATTATATTATATTATCATTATGTTATTTTGTTTACTTTTTTTTCATACACATAGTTTGATCATGTTCATTTTGTTTATCCTTCTGTTTGTATATATTTTAAGAGAGATTTTTTTTTCATTCATCTACTTATTTGTATTCTTATTTTATTTTAGTATGAATGTGATCATTTATCACTATTACCTATTGCCCACAACTGCGTGGCAGATTGTAATATCTATCAATAATAAAAAAGTATTTAAGAAAAAAAAAATTGGAATCATCGATATTTGAAGGAACCACGAAAAAAGATCAGATTATGCAAGAAGT
>NW_027116284.1:8051-8630 GCF_000696795.3 Halyomorpha halys
AAAAAAAAAAAAAAGTTAGTTGTATCTTATTAATTTGGAGTCATTGGAGTTCTGGCAATGGTCAGATTCTCCACTCAAGTTTAGTGATTGTGGCTTTAGCGCACTTGCTCAGCCTCCACTGGCTCATTACCAGTGATGCGGCGAGAGGGATGCGCTGGGATCTTTTGAGCTCTGCTCTACCCCTAACACGTGGGGAATAAAGTTGGCTCAGGGATCCTCAGGTCGATTGTGTAAATATTGTATATAAGACTGTAAATGTGACTAGAGATTATATTATATTATCATTATGTTATTTTGTTTACTTTTTTTTCATACACATAGTTTGATCATGTTCATCTTGTTTATCCTTCTGTTTGTATATATTTTAAGAGAGATTTTTTTTTCATTCATCTACTTATTTGTATTCTTATTTTATTTTATTTTAGTATGAATGTGATCATTTATCACTATTACCTATTGCCCACAACTGCGTGGCAGATTGTATTATCTATCAATAATAAAAAAGTATTTAAGAAAAAAAAAATTGGAATCATCGATATTTGAAGGAACCACGAAAAAAGATCAGATTATGCAAGAAGT
>NW_027116284.1:11690-12596 GCF_000696795.3 Halyomorpha halys
TGTTTCCATGGTTACTATTATACAATATTCAAGGAGTAATAATTATTGTCATAGCAAGTGAGGGAAGAAGAAAAAAAATATTTTAATTTAAATATAACATCAATATAAATATATTAAATATTTATATAAAACCCACAATTATTTTAGTCTTTTTCGGTAAAATAAATAAAAAACGTGTAAAATGGGTTGATAGAAAATGACACATATTATAGCACACCTTTTGAAACCTGAAAAGTTGAATACTTTTCTTGGACAAATTAGTGACGCGGTGTAACGGAAATATTCTTTTATTCTAACAGAATTATCATTAAACTGAACATGTAACATTTTTTTCACATGGATGAGACTGACATATCTGTAGCATGAAGAAAGTTTAAAGTAAACGATACGGCATAGAATGAACAACACACGCTATAATTTATACGATTTTATCAGACAGCGTAAATTTTTGAAAGAAGATGTCCCTGCTTTTTTGTATTTTATTGTAAGATTTTTTCTTACATTGTAAGATAAATTAAATTTAAACATTTTAGTAATTAATGTGGACAAATGTTGAAATGACTATGCTTCATTTATGAAAAAAATAAACTAAAAGAATTTAGAATTTATTGAAATTAGTCCTTTTCATTAAAAATAAATTAAAAAAGAAAACATAAATCTAAGTGAAAAATGAACAAAAGGAATAGAATTTATATTAATTAGTAAGTATTTCTCTCTCACTGATCCTATCAAATTTACTATCCAAGATCTAATTATGGCGAATTCCATACATTACAAAAATAACTGCATATTATTACACATTGGAATATACTTTAAATTAACTATATCTATATCACTTAATATATATAGTCTAACTATATCTATATCACTAAATATATATAGCCGAACTATATCTATATCATTATA
>NW_027116284.1:12646-20968 GCF_000696795.3 Halyomorpha halys
TAGATAATTATTTTCTGTTTCACTGTAGCTGTGAGTCATCCCCGTAGGTTCGGGAGATTCCCGAGGTCCACCCAGCCTCCCTAATTTGGGTAAAAACATTGCGGTCAATCATGATTCATACATAACTATATATACATACATACAATGTATATTATGAAAATTAGTCAGGAGAAAACATTATGCTATAGTTATATATAATTTATTTATTGTACTGTAACTTTTATTATTTACTCCTCAGGCTTCTACCTGTTTCAATTAGGACAAGCACTGACAAAGCCCTGCAAAGTTGGGTGAAAAGTTTGTTTACGTTAAATAGTTTTTTCTTCTATTGTCGCACCTTTATTGACCGCCATCCGGACTATATTCCAACAATCAAATAATATAAATTTTTCTATGTATCTTATTTTTGTATTTCTGAATCCTTTTTTACTATTATTATAACACCTTTTTACTATTCTACCTTATACCTTTCACATTTACTATATTTACTATTATCACTATATTTAGTTTTAAATATTGGTATAACCACAACAGTATAATCAACAAATTTTTTTTTTGTTTTAGTTAACCACATTAATTACTCTTCATTACCGTTTACCAGGTTTAAAAAAGATAAAAGATTTATCTTAATTAGGTTTGGTTTAGCAAGATTTATTCTAATTTAAATTTATATACTACTTATTACATATAGTGGATTCAATTTCAATTGTTTAATGTTTAGTAAAAATTATTTATAATCTTTTTTTTAACCAGGAACAATTACCATTTTACAAATTATATAACTATTCATTTAATTGTACTACTAGTTGCTCGCGTTGTTCTAATTATTTTTTCAATATAGTGTAATAAATATACATATATTATGCTTCCTTTTCTTTTTTAACTGTTCAGATTTTATGTTTTCAATTCACTGAAGGAGAAAAATAAAATATTAGACGGTGTCACTGAAATATTGTATAATAGAGTGAAAATTTTATTTTAAAAATATTAGTTTTAATTCTATTTCCCGTAAAAATAGGCGTCATTATGACGTATTTTTATTTTTATTTTATAATGAAATATTCTAGTTGTAATGGAATACTTGGAATTTAATCCGTGGGTCTGAAAATTGATTATTATTCACTTATTTTCAAAGTTCAGACAAATGTTATTAATTTTCAATACCTCGACCCGCAATTGACAGAGCACAATGTTGAGTCATTTTCGGTAAAAAATCTTGATGTACTATAACCCATCTTATTTTGAATTATAATAAAAAGGTTAGTTTGTTCCAACTCTTTTTTGTGAAATATGAGAACCTTTTTTGAAATTTGACAACCTAGGGAGTGTAGAAATACTACTGGACACATATTTTGCATTCCAATCGGCTCGATTTTATTTCTCTTAAATTGTTTTACCACCTTGTACCTGCATGAACTAAAATGTACGTTTTTGAATCGCTACTCTCATATATCAGTATAGTTATATATATTTGAATCCTTAAAATACCTATGCAAGCACCTGCTCTCAGACTTGTTCCAATCGTAGAGTGGATGATGGCAATATGAAAGTATCCAGAATGATATAACGGACCTATAGCACCTGCTGTCACACCTGGTTGTCTCGTAGCTATCAGAATCTGAATTTCGAGAACCGATTTAGGTCAAGAAATTATCACACTATAAAATTTATACTAATCAGTCAAATGAGTATAATTATTGATTGATCAGTGATAGCTTAGTGCATTCATTATAAGATTTTAATAACATTATTTTATTCTCATTAATTTGTTCGTCAAACACATTAATATTATCAGTTTTTGATCGATGAATGCAAATAGCCACCATTATTAACAAAATCAATGTTATTTTCAACGAATAATACCTGTTATCTTACGTTAAAATAAATATTGTAATTATTCATTCCTACAAAAAATGAAAAAATAAATGTATAAATATGTAATAAATAAATACACCTAAATTATAAAGTGTAATTGCAAATAAAAATTATTCAACAGAAATTCTTTATTTCAAATGTAATTATCATATTTATATAATCTGTGCTATTTTTTTTTTATTATTCCTCACACTTTGAAATAAATTGTAATAAATTCAAGTTAACTATTTATTGTAATATTTTCTTATTTATTGAGCGAAATTCTTGTTGTTGTCAAATTTTAATATAGCCAATTTATTATTTATTTGAACCATAAAACTCATTTCTACTGTTTATCACATAAATTTATATTTTTTTCAGTTTTTTAATTTACTTAAAAAATGTATTTATTGATAGCATTTATTTTTTTTAATGCGCATGTTATTTTTCCTCAGATTATAGAATGAAAATTTACTCTTTATCGAAACGATTTAGACAATTTTGGAAAATTCAATGTCGATATTTTAAAAATAAATGTAAATTTGAATACAAAAACTATTAATTTTTATGAAACCAGATATAGATGTATGTTTCCATGAATTTATTTCTACAATAAAATGTTAATTGTATCAGTATAAAAACCACTCAGTAGTTAGGACTTTTGGTTGGCAACCCATTTTGTTGACTACAGGAAAATGGATCAAAAAATTTTATTTATTTTTATTATAAATTTCTCATCATAATACATAATAATTTACTTATTATTTATAAATTTCAGTTCTACGATTATATGAAAAAAAAATACAAATAATTAAAAAAAATGAATAGGTGTATAAAGAATAAAAAATAAAATTTAAAAGGTAGGAAGAACAATCCACAATCATTTATTTATCCATCAATCATTTCAATTACATAAAAGGACATTGATTCAGTACGATAAGTTAATTCAAAATATCTTCTAATGTTTCACAGGTTATATTCCAATAAATACCATATTTTAAATAAAATATACACATATATTAAAGATTAGCTAATGCATATTATAGTTCCAAATCAAACCAAGAGATGGCAGCCCTATGGCGAATCTTAGTTTAAACTGTTGTCAATAGAATGCGCTAAGAGCGAACTTCTTGCGACGAGTGTAACCTTTGACTGGAATCTCAAAACTTCGGATGAGAGCAAATCCTTCGGATATACTTTATTTTTGTTTTTTATTTTACCAGTGGCGTTTCATTTCTTTATACAGGGGGAGGGGCCTGGTCGATGAGAAACCAACTAGAACCGGACGTGTTTTATTCAGTTTCTTCAACGTCACTGCTAAGAAACTTGGGTAATGAAAATATTGAAAATTCCAAAACTTCATTTCAATATGAGGCTAGTTTAAAAGGAATTTTTCCTAATGCTTTTGAAATATTATAGAAGTAATAGTTTTAGTATTTTAGTAGTGTTAATTGAAGAAATTACATGATGAAGTTGTATTGTTGGATACATTATAAGAGAAAAAGTTAATCTAATGATCGTTTATTCTTATTTTAGATTGTAAACTGAATTTTTAGATTCAGAAAGATTAAATAAGGTACTATTTAGGAAGAGATATCTAAAATATTCTTCAATTAATGAATCTCTATTTTCCATCATAAAATACAGTGTTATAAATCTCCAGAAAGGCACATGACACCTTCATTCAACATTTATATAATTATAATTATATAATTTACAAATGAATATTAGTTAATAAATCATTAAATTATACCGCATTCTTGATGCAATACTGACATAACTCAGAATTTCATTTGAGAAAATGATTTCAAAAATTTTTATTCTATTCTGAACATCGTTATTGCTTAAAAATGTAAATAAAGAATAGGCAATTATGAATCAGTATCTAATAGCTTCATTTGATAGTAAGAAAAATGAGTTATAATCCAAAAACATTTTTTTAATTAATTTTTTCAAAATTTTTTTTTTAATTCTTACAGAGAGTATGATTGACATTGCGATTTCTAGAAAAATATTAGATATAATTTTCATGAGATAAAAAGCAAAAACAAAACAGTAAATTGATTAAAAAAATCTATATCGTTCCTTCCAATTTTCAGTGTTTTTTTTACTTTAACTTGCGTGCATGCGTGTGCGTTACATTGAATTACAAATCTCATATTTTCACTAGTCATTAAAAATCAATAAATATAGTTTATAAAAGGATTTGATAACTATCTTAAAGAGATAAGAGGAAAATATGTTTTCCAGGTAGAAAACACATTTACGGACATAACAGTAGTTATCAATATGTTATATATCGTTGGTAAGCCAAAGATTTTATATAAAATAAAATATTATACAAAGAAAGTCATAAAATCTTATGAAGAATGACGATAAATACATGTATAAAAGTTTTTTAACAAGAGTTTTAATTGGAAGATGCATGCCCAATAGGTTTTTGTTTCGGTAGTCTAAAACGTTATTTTGTCACCTTAGTCATTAAATAAATAACTTTTAATTTCACTTAAGCTAAATATGAACCCAAAAGATGACAGAATAAGTATTTTCAATATTGATTCTATAACAATTACGATTAAATGAAAGATTAAGAACGAGTTGTAGATTATTGTAAAATTGTTCTGAAAAAAGCAAGCATTTATTTAAAATCAAAGTAGGCTAATAAAAATTAAATAGTAAGTGAAAGTTGTGTGATGCAACTTTTTCCTTTTCTAATTACTGCCATCTTGGATAAAAAACAAAAATAAATCAAGAATCTTTTCACGTAAGTTGTCAAATTTTTTTAGTGTAAGAAATTGATAATCTAGATTTTATTAGGTAACGAATAACGATTATCTATATATCTTGGAGTTCAATTACATTCTAACAGCAAGACCATTATTTCATGAGTACGGTAAGACATAAAACAGAACTAGTCCAATTACGACGATAGTAAAATCATCACATAATAATTTCAGATCAGTTCAAGCTATTAATAGAACGATAGACTTAGGCTATAAAAATTAACGATGAAAAGTAGCTATAAATAAGATAAGTTTTCCTCTTATTTTATCGTTAGCTTTTAGCTTTTTTAATCAAATAAAACCATTAAAGTCAATTTCAGTCCCTTTATGGATTTGTTACTAATCCTGATTTTTTATCATGATATTTTTTAAAGCAAATTTATAATAAAATTTCAATCAGCTTAATAAATCAAAGGAAAATATATTACTATGTAAAAATTAATAAGAAAATGGAAAATAAGAAAGATGATTTTTTAAATTAACAATAATTTCACTATTACATAATTGAGTACGTATTTTTTGTCCGAAAATAGCATTTAAAAAATAAATCTAAATGATTTTTTTTTTCAAGTAAAATAATAATTTGTGAATCAGTAAAAAATCATAATAACGCCGAAATTATCTCAGCAGTTATTCTTATTATTTATGGAAGTCGTGATTAAATATTTATTATTCATTGTATGTCCATAAGATACATTGAGAGCTAAAAAATGTTGATAATGGGTTAAAGGGTTTCCAAAGGAATAATGCTGTATAACATAACATAAATTAAAGTAATAAAAACGGTACATTTAGATGTTGGGAATAAAATATATATTAAAGAAAAACAGGAATAAAAAAAATGTATATAAAAATCGCAAACACAATCAATAAAATTATAGTGTGAAATTGGCAATCATGTCAAAGTTTTTTTATTTTAAATTTCCTGTTATCAATACTCATTAAAAAATTACGATGTTTTTCTGCTTTATTCATTATTTATAGCAATGTACCAAATTTTCAATTGATTTTCTTTATTAACGTCTACTAGGAATTTAAAAATTAAATTCACTGTTCTAGAAAAATAGAGTTACTATTTTTTATTTTAAAAGTTTATAAGTGTGACCAATACTACGAAAATTGTTATCAATGTTTATTACAATACCAAAAACAGACAATGTTTCTTGTATTTCAGATATAAAATACACTTAAAAAAATAAATAATGCAAAAAAAAAAATAAATAAAAAGGTAATATCATCTTTAAAGGCAATTCTTCTAAAACAGGAATTATTCTAATACATAATATATTTTATTTTATAATTTGGTTATACAAAAATAGTAGTGTTACCGTGCTCCCAATTAGGCATAATTATTAATGTGAAGATTTATATTGCTTATGACAGTTTATTAAATTTTATGCAACTTCGGTTCTGGAGCAATTAACGAGAAAAAGTTAGACATATTCCCAGATCATAAATATTCCACCGATCCTTGTCGTGTTTATCACGTCTATATAGACTAGCATACATTAATTAGTTTTATCTGATGTAAAGTTTGATATTAATTTCCAAACGAATTCGAACAAACCCCAGCTAATTACTGAAACTTATATAAATTTCTATATATTATGACAAATCATAAATAAAAAATAACAGCTGCGACCAAGTTATGACGCAATAGAATATCGAAAACCAATCATAATAACAGTAAATAATTTTTTTAAAAGTTTGGATGTTGAAAGTATTCACATATTGAACCTTTTTTACAATAATATTTGAATTTTTGAAAGGAAACAAATATAGTAAATATATTACACATAATGTTACTATCCTGTGATTAAATTCAAGATATGTTCATATTGACTATATAAGAAAAAAAATTTTTTTGCTTTGGTTTTTCTAACCTATACTCTCGTTTAAACATTTTATTGCATCTGTAAATATTTTCAATAAATATTTGTCGTAATGTGAAATATATGTATATATGTTGCTATTTAAATTTATTTACTTTTTGTTCTTCTTTTCAATTTTAAATATATTTTTTATTAATTTCTTAAAAATATTGTTAGTATTTTATGCACACTTATTATTTATTATTATTAACTAAAACAGATAAAGCGTTTTATAAGAAAATTTTTAAGATAGAAAAATGTTCTTTAATATAATAAAGATAGGTGCTAAAAAAACAAACTTTTTTTCAGTATTTAAAGAAGTATGTTATGATATTTTTTATTGTATTATATTTTATTTATCTTTTTAAATTTTATTTTTGGTACTCAGTTTTATTTTATTTATTGTTACCATTATATTCCTATTTTCCTCACTCCTTATCGTTTTGTTTTATGTTCTTTATTTTATTTTGGAAATAATTTTCTATATATTATCTTATCTACAATTTTATAATTATAAATATGTAATACTAATGCAATATTGTATGCACATAATACACTTTTTGCATGGTGTATGCATAGAGTATTTAAAATATAGGTCTCTTCTATAGGGCTTACGACAGTAGACAAATATTAATGAATATATATGTATATATAATCATTCAAAAAGATACAATACCTATTTCATACATATTAAGTAACTTTTCTAGAATGAATATGTTGTAATATAAAAATTAAATAGATTTTCAGAAGTTCTAGATTAGAAACTCGTAAATAAAGGTGTAATTATTGCTTCATGAGATATTTTTGTAAAACAACCCCAAAATTCAAATATGTTAGTTTTCCATTGTGCAAAGGTTAACTAGGGTTGAATTCTCAGAAATGAACAAATTCTTATCACTCACAAACATAATTATTCTAGACATGGTCACTAATGTATTGACCACCTTATTTATGTCTTGAAATACCAAGAAAAAACATAAAATTACACGGACTCCAGACTTCTTGTGATCACTACTCACATTCATGACACGTAAGACTTGTTAATAGGTAGTCAGTCTACTTCATGCATATCATTCCACTTTTTACATTGACTGTTTTCCATTATTTTTATTGATTGTCTGGGATGAACCAATACATTAAAAAAAATAAAGATCAATCATAATTTATATTATTGGATTTGATATTAGTTAAGATTTCGATTGCCATTACGAACCCTTGAACTTAGTGACATCTTTTATATATTTACAAATGCTGATAATTAAATCTTGGAGCTCTTTAAATAATTAACTTAAACTTAATTAATGAATTTTTAATTCAATATTTTAGCTTCATAATTAACAACCAGAGATGTAAAATTGGAAATTCATTTCAAATCAATTTTTGCCTACTGCTGAACGTATCACCAGATACATAAATAAAATTTCGAATTTTTATTTGCATATTTTATAAGGTACAGCAGAGTTCAAGTTACATGCTTTGGAGTTGGTAAAATGTAGTGGTGTTAAGATCGTCATTTCGGGTATGAAATATAAAGTAGAATTGATCCTTAACTCATTACAAATATTTTTAAAAGAAATTTATAAATTTAAACGAAGGAAAGTCGGATTTGCTTTTGTATCCTTAAAAACCTGATTTGAATTTTGCTTCGGCTGAGCTGTAAGAATTTGCAGTAAATCAAAATATTCGTCTCATTGTTTGATGCTCTTAAACAAAAAATTTAAATACGCTTATAACCATTTCAATTAACAATTTCGTTGTTCAGATTGTAAAATTGTTCTTTACAATAGTTGTTACCAATTTTCGCATTTTTTTTT
>NW_027116284.1:21018-22430 GCF_000696795.3 Halyomorpha halys
AGGGATTGTTAAGGATGAAAGATTAAGAATTAATGGGTTAGGATGGTTAAGGAGTTTGGAATGAAAAGACGCATATCTGTTTTGGGCCAAATCTGCAACGAATGGGATGTTAAGGTCTTTGTGAATGAGTTTATTTGTAACGTAACAAGGAGCATCAAGGATTTTACGTAGGATTTTGGATTGTAACGATTGGATGCGGAAGAAATTTGATAGTTTGGTGGAGCCCCAGAGCTCAATTTCATATGTCCGAAGTGGTCTGATTATCGCAGTGTATACTAATTTCTTGTAGTGAATGGGAAGTTTAGAGCGTTTGTCAAGTAAGTGTTGTAGCAATCGGAATCTACGAGCAGTTTCTTGTCAAAAATTATATCCAATACACAATAATAGTTTCGTCAAATCTATTAAATTACCCCATTTTCATAGTAAAAAAAAAAAAAAAATTCGGGTTCTCCCTAAAATACTTTACTTAGTACAAGAGCCGGGAAGAAAAAAAGGCAGTTATCTCAACCCAATTTTTGATTACTTCAATAAAAACTATGTATAATTACTAGTAAAAATTGATGAATCTACCAAGTATAGGTATTAAAAAATGTCAGCTGTTTCAAAACCTTAAAAAACCATTTATTTTTTATTCGGAGCTCTATATCTTAAAAACAACCAACAACACTATAAAATCTAAGAGAATACTATTTAAAGAAGAGTAAATTTGCTGAAATATTAGCCCTAAAAGAGCTATTTACGTGAAATAGTTCTCGAAATATAGCTTTTTAAAAAGCAAACTTTCTTAAAAATCTACTGAAAGATTAGTAGTTAGTTAATTAATTTTTAAAAATCTATATCTCAGGAACTATGTGACGAACAGATGTCCATTAGCACTCGAATTAAAGCTAGTTTAATGGACTATAAAGAAGTTTATGACCTTTACCTTCGTAGGAATAGTAGTTTTCATGATATTTGCTAAAATAAATTGATTTAAAGTTGTGCGGACAATAAATTTGATTTATGAAAAACTTTATTTCAGAAACCATTAGACGTACTGATGTCTGCCAGCACTCAAATTAAAGCTAGTTAAATTTATTATAAAATAGTTTATAACGTTTATCTTTGTAAGAGTTGTAGTTTTTATGATATTTGGCAAAATAAATTCACAAAATATTAATTTCTAGTTGTTCGTATAAAATGTTGGATTTTTGAAAAAATATATCTCTAGATCCATAAGACGCACATATGTCTGCCAACACTCAAAATAAAGTAAATTTAGCTTACTATAAAGTAGTTTCTGACACTTATCTACGAAGGGATAGTAGTTTTTATGATATTCACAAATGAATATAAATTTGGCAAATGAAAATTTGTCGGAACAACTATAAATCAATTTATTTTAGCAAATTTCATGTAAACTATTACTCCTA
>NW_027116284.1:22480-24633 GCF_000696795.3 Halyomorpha halys
CTCTCTTAGATTTTCTATTGTTGTTGGTAGTTGTAAAGATATAGAGCTCCGAAGTAAAAAATTAACTATTTTTAACGTTTTGAAACAGCCGCCATCTTTTATTCCCCCTACCTATACTTGGCAGACTGATCAATTTTGACTATTAATTATACATAGTTTTCATTAAAGTAATCAAAAATTTTATTTTAGGATTATAGAAAATTGGAAATTATACTTTATGCTTATTTACTTTTGAATAAATGGTGTAATTCATTGTTTATTTTGTTATATATAATTCCATAGTACGTGTACCATGACTTTAAGTAATTTTGAATTTTGTTAATATAAGCAGCTTTTGCAGGACTCAAATAACTTAAACTTAAAATAATTAAACATCAATTAAATAATGCTTTTTTTTTTAATCTTAGACCAATCGTGGTATTTTCTCGAATTAGGGAAAAATAAATAGTTTGTGCACAGAGAAAGGCTGATAAAAAATTTATTGGATTAAATATTCTATTTATAGATTAGCAATGGAATAAACTATTCATTAATTCTAAATTTACAATAGAGCGTTTTGAATTATTTTGAGAATTTTTAGTTCATTACATGAATTTTATCAATGAGTAGCTTATTGGGAATCCTGAAGGTTTTGTTTCTTAATTAAAAATAGGATTCCTCAATTAATATCATATTATTATGTACTCAATTAATATAATATTATAATATTATGTGCAT
The DNA here is from genome assembly GCF_000696795.3 of Halyomorpha halys. NCBI lineage: Eukaryota > Metazoa > Arthropoda > Insecta > Hemiptera > Pentatomidae > Halyomorpha > Halyomorpha halys. The sequence continues at coordinate 23,198 of NW_027116284.1, forward strand.
AAATATTTTGTTTTGTAAGTTCAGTGATTGTTTAAATAATAATCTATAGTGGTATACCTGGAGGGGAACGAGCTATTTATTTTTATCCGTTATTTTATATTATTTTTTTGAGAAGTTAATTGTGTTTAAGATAAAATTTACATTTTTTATTTGTTATGGGAAGTCTCAAAAATAAGTTCTCTGTTCCTGAACAGTACGCCACTGTCAGACTTCCAATTACGTAGAATATCCAATATCCCACAACTCAGTTGGTACATACAGAAATACAGATTAGTTGAGCATTATTGGCACTTTTAATTCTGGGTAGATTCGACTAAAACCCTTGGGTATATGCGATCCTCATTCCTAGACTGTTTGTTTTCATATTCAATCTGAAAATAGATCTTAAATAGATTTTGAAATAAATCTGTAGTTTGGCACAAGTGTGGCCTTACCGATCAGATCATCGCTCTATAAATAAATAAACAGACGTGTGTTAGAAAATATGGTTCCGGTTTTCTTTTAGCAAGCTCTGTCAGTTATCAATTTTTATGTTTTTCGGAAATTTGAGAAGTTCTATAAGAGTAACCATGGTTACTTTTATTACTCAAGAAACCAAAGTTATATTATCAATATTATTGTTGAAGAAAAGCATTTTGACAAGATCTGATAAAATACTTATTGTGGGTGGAAGTATTTTATTTATTATTAAAATGTTAATAACGTTTTTCTCCTGTACTAGAAGGTTAAAAATCCATAAACTCTAAGCTTTTACTTGGTTACGTTCCTGCTTTTAATAAACGTTAAAACTATACATTTATTTAATAAAAAAATATATATACGTCTAATCAAAGTAATATCTTGATTTACTTTTTTTCAATATTATTTGTATATAATTTTATAGTATTATTCAGATACTAAATCTGATTTATAATTTGTAACTTCTTTATTAATTCATATTTATTATTTCTATCCAGTTCAATTCGAGTTTTTCGAAATTAAAAAAATACCCAATAGTTTAAAAAAAATTAATAAATGCTTAATATTAAATATTTTAACCCAAGTAAAAACTATTTAAATTAATGGATTGACATAAACTAGTTAGTTAACTAATTGTGTAAATAGTAAAATGTATTTTAAATTACTTTTAACTAATTTTTGAATTATTTACTAATATTCAGTGTAAAAAAAACCTTTAATTTTTTTTTTTGACAATGTGAAACATTATTTATTGATAGATATTACAATCTGCCACACAGTTGTGGGCAATAGGTAATAGTGATGAATGATATCATACATACTAAAATAAAAATAAAAGAATAAATAAAATAAAAAATTAAAAAAAACAAAACAAAAAAAACTCTCTGTAAATATATACAAACAAAAGAATAAACAAGATGAACATAACCAAACTATCTGTATGAAAAATAAATAAAATAACATAATGATAAAATAAT
>NW_027116284.1:25421-28716 GCF_000696795.3 Halyomorpha halys
AAAAAAAAAAACTCTACATGTATATGAATAGGAAGATAAATCAAACATAGTTAAAATATTCGCATAAAAAAGTAAAATTTTGAAATATTTTAACAAAAAAATAAATAAAAAGCAGTAATCACATTTGCACTAGTATGTACATTCTTGACCTTAGGATCTCCGAGCCCAATCCATCCCCCACGGGGAAGAGCAGGGCTATTGGAGATCCCAGCGCTTCACTGGTCACGAGCCAGTTGAGGCTGAGTAAGTGCCCATATATATTAATAAGATAAGATTATTATTCTTCCGAGACTTAGTGAATAAACTAATTGTTCTTTCAATGAATTATAAACATTTAAAATAGTTGGGCTTATTAAATCATTTTAAATGAATACTATACCAGGACTTAGTCTATGTGAATTATTTTTTAGAATTAAATAAAGGAAATCCGTTATAAATTGACGGAATAATATATAAAATGTTTTTTTTTAAAAATAATAAAATATAAAGAAGGAAATTTAAAAAGAAACTGATAGTTTTAATAATAATAAAAAAAGAAATTCTTCATATTTTCTTTAGCAATTTTTTTACAATGCTTAATCTTATTCTCTACATAGAATGAAGATTCATGGTATTTGTCAAAATTTATTTTTTTCAGTTTCCTCCAAATTATTTTTTGGTACTTGGTAACGCAAGGTTTCAAATACAATCAAACAATGAAAAATTTATAAGAAAATAAAACCAGAAAAACATCTGCCAAATATGAGTGTCACTATTTAAAACCTTTTTTATATCCTTTTTTATGTTTTTAAATTTTATTTTTCGGGAAATTATCATTTATTTGGTATTTTTAATGCGTCTAATGTAAATTTCAAGTTTGATTGATAATGGTTTTTCGTTTCAGATTAAAATTTACAGGCAGTGTGTGGAAGAAAACAATTATACGCTTGCACAAGTGAATAGCTGACGGAATCAGATAAAATCTATTAAGGTCCAACTACTTTTCAACCCGCATATTCCCTAAAAATATAATCAAAATAGGATTAATGATTCATTGATTAATGATGCTAGTAAGCAATTCCGATTCTGAGTGCAAAAATATCTATCTTAGTTTTGAGGAATAATAAATTATTTGATAACAAAAAAGTTGTCAAATAATTAAAAAATACCAATGACTTTGTAACAATTTATTAATGTTAAAATATGCAATTCATGTTTAATGAAATTATTTTTTTTTTCTGTACAACCTTGTAATTGCAGCATTTTACATATCAATATTTTACCATTTATTGGAGTAATTGATTTTTGAAATATCATTTTTCTTTATAACATATGTACATCCAATTTTTTTTTTCGTACCCTCCTAAAAAAATTTTAATTTTTTTTTCTTTCGTACCCTCCATTAATAAGGAAATAGGGAATTAAGGTATAAGTAATATGTTAGTAGAAGTTGGAATCCTTTTTCTACCATCGGTATAAGATCTCTTACAAGATTTTAATTGGTATTTAGTACGTATATGTAGGAGGTATGCTATATGTATAGCTGGTTATGAAGGATACCTTGGATGATGTTTGACATTGAATCCTAATAGACATTTGTTTGTACATCCAATCAATTAAAACTTATTTATACATACTTTTGAAATATTAGCTTAAAACGAGAAGAGGAGACTTTAAGATAGTTAAATCGAGCAATATTTAAAAAGCCCCTGAAATATGAATAAAATGAAAAACGGAACGAGACCATTCTGGTAGGGATTTTAGCATTGCATATATAACAGTTTATTATAACAAATGCACTATTTTTAGCGCAATCACTATTTTTCGTCAGATTCATTTATTTTTACGTTTTTGAAATTTTCATCTAATTGAAAATATCCTTTCAAATTTGATAGAATTTCACTTAATGTGGTAAGACAAGATATCTTAAGTTAATTTCTTAAATTTACCTTAAAGTAACTTCTATAGCGTATATAACCATTACCTAAGATGTTACTTATCAGTTCATAATATATTGATCTCATCGGATAAGGAATGGCGGAAGAAAGAAATTAATTGCACAATACCTCCGTAGATTTATATCCATTCCTTCTTCGACATTTTCACTAACCTACGATCATTCTTAAACCTGAACGACGGAACGATTACTTTCTCTTGAAAATTCTTTCAGTAAATAAAAAGCCGTGTGATAGAGATTTCGCCACGTGCTAGAAAACACTATGTACGTTCTTCCAAGTTAATTGCATAGCCGTTTGCTGGAGTGACAATCTGTCGTGAAACTATGCCAATGGACTCAGAGCCCAGAAGGTCCAATCAGCTTGCGTGGTACGTGCGTATCGGAGTACTCTGGCTTCTGTCTCATGGATTTTACTGAGCTCTCAGTCCATGGAATCTCGGACTACTAATGTACAAATAACACCAATGGGTAATTACTTATGAAATCACTAGGAATTCTCTCTCGGATCTACATTTTTTTTATATATTAGTAACACCCACTAAATAAAATATGAATATAATTTATTAAATTTTTTTCTTGGACAGTTTTTAATATGAATTTTTAAGATTGGTAAAAACGCTGAAACGCACAACACATTTTTGAATCACAAAAATGAGGGCACATTAAACATTCACTCCTCTTCCCGTTTTAAGCAAATATTTCAAAAGTAATATGGGACCGTCGCTCTCTGGTGGGTTTCATGGGGTGGGTCCAGCCAGGAAAGTTTACTTTTTTTTGTGGTATGATTTCTTGTGAGATTGTGACATATCGTACATCGACCAAACTCGCTATGAGTGCTGGTTTGAAAAATCTGGATAGTAGGTTTCCTACGGAGAGCGGGAGAGGAAGATATAATAATTAACGTCTTTTTTAAATTTCAGGCACTTTATAAATATTCCTCGGTTAAACTATTGATAAAAGTCTCTACATCCCGTTTTAAGCAAATATTTCAAAAGTGATATAGGACCTATAGCGATAGAAAGTTTTTTATTATATTGTATTATATTCAGCCATCCCTTAGGATGAAGGGCACAAATCAACAAATTGTATATTTTTTATTGTACATATATTTATATTTTGTAATTATTTTGATGAATAAAGGGGATTTGAAACAAAAAAAAATGTTTTTTATAGAAAAAAATATGTTTTTAGTTGAAGGCCTGCACCAACCCGCTGTTCCGGGAAATCGCCTCTCCACCACCACCTGAGAGATAGCAAGGAATGTCCCCTTCGTAAATGTTCTTACCATGGAACGAGGTTTGGGCTCTGCAGTCTAAACCTAATACTATCACAACCAGCAAAGCGGACCCTCCCCGCTCA
>NW_027116284.1:28766-33591 GCF_000696795.3 Halyomorpha halys
TGTTATTTTTCTTTTGTTTCATGTTTTTTATATGTTTTTAGAACACTCATATATAAACTATCAAATCCCAGAAAAAAAAAAATCTGAATATTTTAGCTGTATTATAAAGTCACTCCAATTTTTAACAATTCATTTCGTATTTATTTATTTATATAAAGTATATTAATTTATCAGTGTGTATATATATATATATTTATATATACTGAGAAATGATGTAATTATATATAAATTCATGAGAATATTTTTATTTTTCAGTATCAAATATTATTTAAACATTTAACAAGTCTAAAGAAATTTTCTGTTCGACGTTAACATATTTCGGTCCGTATTCGCAGTGTATCATCAATTGTTGACTTGTGGAGAGGCCTAACGGAATTGTGACTCCCCAAGGGATGTGATATCTAGGGCCAGAGACAGGTCCCTGCACTGCGATTGCTCTCAACAACCTCAGCTTGTCCCTTGAGGTTGCTCTGGTCAATCTCTGCCTTTAAATACAAGAATTATATAATTCACTGCTTATCATATATTTCTTAAAAATGTTTTACCACAAAAGTGTAACAACAACAATAACAAAGCTACAAGTAAATTTGCTTGTATTTAAACAATGATTACATAAGTATAGGAGCCCGAGTGTGTGGCCATACTACTTAACCGTTTTAAATTGAGACACTCATTCCACACATAATTTAATGTTCTTTAATTTTAATTTAATGACTTTTCTGATAGGACTCACTTTTTAAGAATTATAGGTAAAAACCAAAAGATCCTTCCTTACGTTTTCGCCTTTCTTTAAATTTTTTTATTATCATCGACTTTGTTAAATTTTTTTTTTCGTATAATATTTTTTCAAGAGAATTTATACAATCTACCACAAATTAAGGGTATTAAGTATTAGTGTTCAAATATTCATTCATATAATATATGCAGAAATAGAAGAACATCAGGGAAAAATAATTGTGAATGATAATAATAGTACTCACTAAATTAAAAATAATGATAATAAAGAAATATACCAATAAAAGAAAATACTATTATGATATATAGAAATAAAAATATGAATCTGTATCAAAACTATAATAAAATAAAACTGATCAAATAATATCGAAATTATTTTTGTACAAGAGAAAGAAAAGTTAATTAAAATTAAAATAAAATAAATTCATGTTTCCATTTATATACAATAGTGGTATTCATGTTGTGCTAAATGTAAAATGTTTTACCATGTTAAATTTTATAAGTATAGTATTTTGAGCTGCCCTATTTAGAGTCATGTTAAATGGTAAATTCAGAAGCATTCTTTCTGAGCAACTTGTTTTATAAACTTTCCTTCCTAAACTTCATGTTATTGTTAATTATAAGTTTTGATTAAAGTAATTTATTACAACATGCCTAAATTGAGTGAAAAGTGGAAGTTGTGTGAAAGTTTGGCCACCGAGTGCCTCGTTGATCTTCCAACATGTGAGGAACAGAATCGCGATGACCTAATTGATAACTGTCATTACATTGTTATTATTGTCATCCCTTGCTTCATTAGTTATATAAACATCCAAAACAATACTAACACAAAAAGAAACACAAACTACGAGCAAGTAACCTAACACAACAAACAAAATGATGACGAGCTCAGCTAGTTTGTTGCGTGACTTCATTCTCCATTTAACAAACCCCTAGTAACAGACTTTCAACCTTGTTATATGTTATATCTTTTTAACAAAAGATGGCCTTAACATGTTATACTAAAGATCATGAATTTCCCTAATATTTAAATTCTGCCTTTGAACTCCGAACCAAGCCTTACAACCCCGTGTGGAAGGCAATGTAGGGCTCCATGAGATCGCAGCCGCGTCACTGGTATTAAGGGTCAGTGGAGACTGATTAAGGGGGGTTACAATATTAGAGTTTTTGTTTTTCTCCCACATACACTGTCTATATCGATCAAAAAGATAAACTGTATTATTTGTACATGCATTAAAGTATATTTATGTTTTAACTCGTATAATGAGGAAATGAATTACTAATTGACTAATTGAATAATAAAATTTGTTTAGATCTTTCAATAAATGAAGAAATAAATGTTTATCATTCTATACCAGTTTTTACAACTTTCATTTTATGGTTCCAGGCGCCTATAAAAAACTTTAGAGGTCTATTAAAGAAACATGAATAAATAAATTTGGCTGCTGTTCATAAATTATGGATTTAAACTCTCTCAAATTGAATCGAAAGGCCGATACTTGATCCATACTTGATGGGACTCCACACCTGGTCAGTTGAATATTTTATCAAGGGTGGCTACTCTAACCCCCGATACAGGGGAAGGCTTTCGGTGCTATTTGTGATCTACTGTCAACGTTATGGCTTCCGAATTCTCGTTTTTTTTTTTAAGTCGTATGCATTGAATTCTCAATGAGTAAATAAAAAAAAAGTATCTATATTGATGTGGATTAATTATACAGTACTTTTATCATGTAAATTAGCATTCGAACAACTAGCAGTCCATTTCCGGTAGTGAAGCAACGACTATATCGTCTGGCGTATTAAGATATGGTAGAATATTTTGATTCGTAATAAAAAGTAGTTTAGAGTTTCAATAAACTGGAGGAGAGCAAGGATCCCAATGTTTTTGAGTTCAAATCCATCTTTGGTTTAATAATTACTCAACTAGATTCAATAAATTAATGACAAGTAAAAAGGGACATATACCTAAAATTATTGACAAAACCAATAAAAACTGGACAAGGAGTACCATAATAAGGATCTGTTATGATATGGAACTCCTGAAGAATTTTCGGATTTCAGATAGTTTGGACTTCTTAAAATAAAAAAACTTTGTTCCTCAACATAATTTAAAGTTATGTTTTCCAGGAAACTTTTCCAGAAGAAACCACTTAGATAACAGTTAATTTATTTACGATTAAGGATAAGCTTGTGATGAAACTGTTCTGCACAACTGCACTGGTACACGTGCCAGCGGGCACAATTATACCCACCTGTAAAACCAAGTCCAAAACCGCTACTTATTGTTTGCAATAAATTTCAAAATAATAGTTATTGTATAATTTATACTGTTTTAAAACACGTTTTATAAAAAAAGAAACAGTCGATGAAAAGCCTTAAATAAAAATTGCTCTTACTATAAATTTTCATTTAATGTTTATTTTTTGAAAAAAAAAAACAAACAAACATTTTGAGAAGATTACAAGACCATTGTGTAAACTGTATGATAGTTGGCATCATGCCCGTTAAAGCCAGGTTACTCAGTGATACTTTAAACCCACGGTAGGCACTGTCGCAGCCACTGCAATGGTGTAACAGGATAATAGTTATAACAATACTGGCACACATATATAGTGTGATAACTGGCTGTCTTACGATAGTGAAAGTACTATAAATTAATTTAGCTAATAAACTTGGTTTATAAGTGATACATTTTTTATTAAAACTTATTTTAATAAACAAATAAACTTTTGTTCCCATCTGGCAGATAACCTATAAATCTGGTTATATGTACATGCATTTTTGAAATGCCAAAGACTTCCTTCTGAGATTTTTTTTCAATTAATATATTGATATTACTGTATTAAATATTTATAAAACAAGTAAATTTAGTGTTAGTTATACAATTACATGATAGAGACATGTGGAGAATCTACCCATTGATAGAATTCCAATTAATAAAAAAATCAATTTATTGAAGTTGTTTATTTATGATTGCGGACAAGACCGAGATGAAGGGGTATAGTTATTTATAATAATTTTTATTAGTAAAAACATGTATTTGTAAATATATTCGACTGTACATGTAATATCTAGGGTTTGGATACAACGACGACTAATATCATAACCTCGGGTTTTATTAAAAATGAACCTTAAACTGAGGATTTTAGAAATAGGATGGACGTTCTAGAAGAAAAGAGACAAAAAAGTAGAAAAAAATATTAATAATAATTTAATAAACAAGAGCTATGGAAACTTTGCAAAATATCGAAGTATATGCTTAGATGAAGATAAAAACAGCTTAGCCCAAACCTTATGACGATAATTTCTAATTATATGCTCACTTAATTTTATGGAGATATAACTGGATCAACCATTTTCATGACATAATTCCCTAAGAATTAAGCCTAAATTGAAACCAAGAAAAAATAAGGGACAGGAGTTTTTAGTCGTATTAAAATAGCCAAGTTCCTATTATTTAACCTCTATAATTTAAATTGGAAGAAGATATGGTAGTTGACCGTATGATATATATTGTAGGAAGGTAGTCCGGATTGCGGTCAATAAAGGTATCAAAACAGTAACAAAAAACTATTTATTGTTAACCAAATGTTTCGCCCTACTTTGCAGAGCTTTGTCAGGGCTGTCTAATTGAAGAATCAGAATGTCATTAGTCATCTCTTCTTCAATCAGACAGCCCTGAAAAGTGGGGTAAAACGTTAGTTAACCATAAATAGTATTTTTTTTTTTTTTTTACTATTTTGATACCTTTATTGACCGCCAACCGGATTATCTTCCTTCACTCACTAAAATTTGAGATAGTTTTACAATTTGTTTATATTTAATTTTGTGCATCGCTTAATAAAGATGTACAGAAATGGTATGTAGTTTTTTACTGTTGAATTTTTGTTTGTAATACAAAAGATAAAAGAAGAAAAAAGGTGAGAATTTGAAGGGATTCAAGGCAGATGTTTTCCACAACCACCCACCACTGTGTAATCCCTTGACCTTCTTCGCGGCTTATTACACTACAACCAATGAATATCAACTAAGTTAAAAGGGTCTTGCTAAAACTTAGGCATCCCAGAGTTTATACATATATATATAT
>NW_027116284.1:33641-36539 GCF_000696795.3 Halyomorpha halys
TTTCTTTATTTATTTTTTTACTTTTATCACGCCATAGGCGTTGATGACCAGAGGGTTTTACGGCTTTAAGCAACAATCAACAATAACAACAAGTTATTTTTTTTTAAGGAGTGGTTCGGATTCTGGAATGGTCCGGATTAGTGGGAGTCCACTCTAGTTACAATTGGGTTCATCATTCTCTAAATGTTAATACCCCTTTTTACTCTTTGATTCTTCTGTAGTAACAAGAGTGTGCATTTGTGGATTATGTAATATTGGATAAAAAATTGGTATATATTATTAATACTCTATAAAGGATAATTTGTTCATTTCACTAAGAAAATATATGTAATCCATCAATATTTCGACATGTTAAATGAGTGATAAGGGGTTTGAAGATTTTTTGTTGTGGTACGATATGTATAGTTTTGAATCCCTACATCTGTTTCTCTCAAATTTGGATTTAGCTGCTTCTGGAGAACAACTACGAACAAGGAAGAAGTAAAGATAGAAAAGTGGATATATTTAGAAGAAGCTGATTGGTTCGTTTGTACACTATTAGTTCTGCCCTGGAAGCATCAGCTGTCGGACCGATTCTCTTCCGCTTAGTGGCCCATGCCATCCTTCGATCCTAATGTTCGTAGCTGTGGGTGGCCTGTCAGTTACTTTAGCATCTTGTGGATTTCATTAGTTAATGGTTGCTACCTATTTGTTCCATAATCGCTCCTTGTCCAGATGCCACTATTAAAGTAATCCATAAAGTTTTTATTTGTAAAAAATGGTCTTAGAAACATTTGTTTTTAGATATGTTAGAATAGTCTACATAGAAACTATTGGTTAATTTTAACGGACATGTCACATTTTCTCTTATATTAACGACATTTCGGTCTGCAAGAAACATTCAGATCTTTCCTGAAGAAAAAATCTTGCTTGATCGTACAAGTACATTATGCTATTCATACGTTTGTACCAAACTAAACTGAAGATTTAAACAGATAGTCATATAGATAATAGAATATAATTACAATTATAATTTAATACAAACATGAATGACACTACATTATCAATGTAACAATCTTTCAACATATAAGAATCCTAGATAAAATGATATTGCAATTAATGTGGCAGCTACCATTTCATTTTATTTTTTATATGTGGTGTATGCATGTAGATCTTGTACAGTTAATGTACTCAGTGGCATCTATACCCCAGTAGTCCACTGGGGTATAAAAAGGAGCCCCGGAAAAATTAAATATAATTAATTTTTTTAAATATAATAGAAATATTATAAATGATTTAAATTCTACTCTTTAGTGCAGTGTTATGAATGACACAGTGTGATTGTATAATAAAGATTAATAGCGGAAATATTTTATAGAATTGAGGATGGTTCGAAAGCCAAAGCGTTGTTAAATAAATATAATCATTAGAGTGGTGAAATGTTTAAAGTATTCATTTAGTTTCTATAATTTTTAGGTTTCTTTTTTTTTTTTTTTTTTAAGAGAATCAATGTAATTTATCACACATTAAGGGCATTAAGTATTAGTGATCAAATATTCATTCATACATTATGGTATAGAAGAATAAGAGAAAAAAAACAAAAACAGAAAAAGTATGAAAAACAAAAATATTTAAATATCTCAAATATTCAAATTAAAATATCTCAATATTCCATATGTAACCAATCTAGCCCGGACCAGATATGGCCTGAATTATTCCATTTCAATCTTACATCAAATTTACTTAATGTGGTTTTATGTAAATACAGTTGTAAATTGTAATAAATGAATACATTTAAATAATAATGATAAAGAAATGTATAAGTAAATGAAAAAAACTATCATGATTTGCATTGATAAAAATATGAATTTCTATTAAAAATATAATAAAATAAAACAAATTAAATAAACAAAAGATTATTAATGTACAAGACAAAGAAAATTAGATTTAAGTAACTATAAAATAAATACACACCCGCAATTCGAACAACTAGAAGTTTAGTCTGACTTTTTTATTTTTAATAATATTGATGAAAATCTATTTTAAAAATGTTTATTGGCGATCCAAAGAAATAAAAATAATTAACTGTGTTGAGAAATTTTTATTTATTTATTTTTTAAATATTTATCTCACTACAATAATAAAGAAAGAATTTGAGTTTTAAAATAAGTAAAATTAATTATTATTTTATTCCTATGTTGAGGGTGACGGTGTATTATCAAGTCTCTAGGCAGCTTACTGTGTGGCTCTCCACAGAAGCCATCGACAAGGCATGTCTAGAGAGAGCTAATGTTCTTAGGGAGAGACGGGAAGAATACCGAACACTTCTAGCAGGGGGCTGAAGGATAACCATAAAGTACCACAGAGCTGGTTACTGCGATTGGAAGGAATAAACACTAGTCCTTTTGGGCGGAAATAGAATTCAGTAAAAGAGCCAAGTAGGAATGAAGAAGAAGGTAAAGAACAGTGTAAAAGAAAACATCTTATCACAAATGTAGACAAACATATTTCGAATTACTAGTAGTTTGGAGGTATGTTTCAGTTAACACGGGGAAGTGTTGTGATTTTTACTTTCACTTAACTATATAAGGTATATACAGAATGGGATCGTGCAAAATTTTGAATTAGATTATTCAACTGAAATACACGTTTGAATGAATGAAGTCCCTCAAGTGCAAATAACCAAGTCTCGCTAAATAGTGTGCGTGTGAAACCTAGCTCAAAAACGGTAAAACGTACAATACTAAAATTATATATTTAAGGCACATATATGCCTATTATGACAGCAAAGTTCGATATAATCGATTTTTCAATTATAATTAAACGCAGATTCGATACTTAGGACTCCATCTTGACAAGAGACTTACTTGGAATCCACACACAAGACTGAAACGACAAGAAACTGCTCGTAGATTCCGA
>NW_027116284.1:38128-39159 GCF_000696795.3 Halyomorpha halys
CTCCCTCCCTCCCTCCCTCCCTCTCTCCCTCCCTCCCTTTTTATTGGAGGAAGATACTCTGAGTGGCGGTCAATAAAGGTATCAAAGTAGTAATAAAATCTATTCATTGTTAACCAACATTTCGCCCCAATTCCCAGGGCTTCGTCAGGACAAAATAAGAGAACAAGTTACAAACATGTTAGAATTAACAGAACATTAAAATTAAAAAAACATTTCAAAACAATTGTTAATTTTATAAAATATATAGATAAACTGAAATAAATAAAATAGTAATAATAACAATATAATAATTAATAAAACAATAATAATATTATTATTATTAATCTTTTATTAATTTTAGTTTTTCTATATACTTTATAAAATTAAAAATTGTTTTGAAATGTTTTTTTATTTTTAATGTTTTGTTAATTCTAGGGTAATTATTTTATTTTTAATGTTTTCTCACTTAGCCTTGACGAAGCCCTGCAAAGTGGGGCGAAACTTTGGTTAATAAATAGTTTTTTTTAATAGTTTGAAACCTTTACTGACCGCCACCCGAACTATCCTTCTACAATTTGTTATATTCTGTTAAAATATTGTATGCTTGGCCGGAACTAAGTTGATATTCGCTATACCAAATTCTAGTAATCCTAAAATATTTATTTTTATACAAACTATAATAATTATATACAGAAAATATAATTTATTGTTTGGAACTTTCAAAGGAAGTAAGAAGTATAAATACATAAATCATGTATTGATTTATTCATTTAAAAAAAATGCAATTTAAACAGATTAGATTACAATATTGTAACCTTGCAGAAGAGATACACTTTATTAAAAAACAGTGCCTCCCAACTGTATTGGGTAGCTACATACATAGCATACTAAAATTAGTCAAACAATTGCTTATTATCCTTATATTAAATATTTCTTATTATTTTATCCCACTTGCATGAAATTATGATGCAATAGTATTCGAAATCTAAGCATACATTATTTGTTGACAAATTGTAGAAGTATCAATTGTACACCTTACGCCAAAAAAAAAA
>NW_027116284.1:39451-40795 GCF_000696795.3 Halyomorpha halys
AAAAAAAAAATATATATATAAATCAGCTGATTTTTAAATAGTAAATTATTGTTGGATATTTCCCAGCATTAAATTTATAACATAAATTTGTATACTCCTTTGTTTTATATGAATTAATTGTCCATAAATGTACTTAACTGTGTATCATGTGTTCTTGTCTGGGTTGTTTGTTAATTAATAGAGAATGACAAAAAAATTATTATTATAAATTATATTATTTTATCCCACTTGCATGAAATTATGACGCAATATTATTCGAAATCTAAGGAAATATTATTTATGGACAAATTGTAAAAGTATCACTTGTACACTTTACGTCCCCCAAAAATATAAATAATAAAAATAGATAAATCAGCTGATTTTTAAATAGTAAACGTTTTATTGGGTATTTCTCAGCTTTAATTTATATAGTGTGCTACCAATGGGTAGTTACTCTACACGCCTGTAACACTCCATTTTAACTGAGATCAAATTTACTCAATGTATTATAATGTACAATTGTATATTTCAATGAAGATATTAAAAAAAAAATTATAGTATAAATTTTCATAACCCTTTTTATATATGAATTAATTGTCCATAACTGTACTTAACTAACTTTTTGTATAAAAGAAAAAAAGGCAGTTATCTACCTTCTATATAACTGTGTATCATGTGGTCTTGTCTGGGTGTTTGATAATTAATAGAGAATGACAAAAAAAAAATAACTTATTGTCCATATGATTACAAAAAAACCGTGAGAAAAAATAGAAAAAAAAAATTATTTTGACATTGGACTTGTTCATTTCTTGAAAATGTTTAGATTTCTTGATCGCTCGCTCATTACTCGACCAACGAACAGCGATATATTTTGCATTCGGAAGAAGTTATACGGCCTGAAAGCGTCAAGTGACAAAACGGAAGTCATAGAGAGGGTTCTTAAAAGGCTTTTGAAAGTGAAAGCAACTGTAGAAGCAAAACCAAATCATTCTCCGAGTCCAATGTTAAAAGAAATGATCAGGGTCATGGAAGAGACATTAAAGAAAATGAGAAGAACGACAGGTTAAGAACAACATCATAATAAATAACATCAAACATAAAGAACATCGTGATCATGAGAAACCAAGAAAGGATGTTTAATATGACTGTCCGATGATATGAAATAAAGGTTAATATTTTATTTATCGTTTCTTCTACTACTTTGCATTTTGGCCATTCAATTAATCGAATGTTCTCAAATCTCAGATTGTTTAAACATGTATAGTGTATGTGTTTTATATTTAACTTTTTAGGTGATTTAAGTTATGTTTTTTTTAAAATAATTTACCATTAGATTAATTATTTTATATATTCTTGTTTGAGAGT
>NW_027116284.1:42670-46129 GCF_000696795.3 Halyomorpha halys
AATAAAATATATACCATATAATTGCACACAAAATCCTTCTGTTTATTTATCTAACGAACTCAACAGTGTTACACCCAATTCCTGGCTAGTATGTGTTTAAAAACTAAGAGTGAAAAATGTATCATTATAAAGATTTATCGGTGCCCTCGAAGTAGTGATGGATATATCTACTTATAGCAAATATAAGATCCCTTCAAAAAAACTGGCAGAAGGAATAAGTGGTTTTATGCCCAACCTACGCAGCCTATTTCAACCAAATAGACCATTCACCAGTCCATTATTCAGTATCTTTTATCGCCATCATTCATAAATATCCAATCATAATGCACATACGCCTCTTTCCCTATTCACTATGTCCATAAATTAAAATTCTTCTATACTTCTATTATTAAAAAAAAATGAAGAACACAAAAAATTATCATATAACTTTTATAACTGATATAATAAAATTATCTTATTTTATGAGAAATATCTATTCACATACGGCCAATCATTTATATATATGTATAATGTATTTCTTAGATAGAAAAAAAAATTCTCACCATAGGGAAATTTTAGCATCTTCCACTGATTTAAAAAAAGTTTATTAAACACAGAGACTTTAACTGTAATGTAATGATTTAACGGGTATTTAATATTTTAAGTGAAATCGTAGTATTAGTAAAAAATTATTTATAAGCAATATAAAGTCCTATTCTATATTTTCTAAATAATCCATAGTCAAAATTGATAATTTTTTTCTTGATTGTTAATCATTGACTGTATTTTCGATGACAATTTTTTTTTAAAATTATTTATTTAACTAATTATTAAAAAGTTATGATACACAAAGTATAATTTAAGATTAATAACTATAAACATTACATTTAACTATGTTAATAAGACAACTAAAATACGTTGCCTCAATATAGTTGTCTTGTTAACATAGTTGTCCTCAAAAGTATCTAAGATGACGTTTCGCCCCACTTTGTAGAGCTTCACCAGGGCTCAAAAGAAACAAAAACTATTGTAAATTGGAGGATAATAAGATAAAAACATTAAATCAAGGTAGGGTTAAAATTATGTAAATTGAGAATTACATACAAATGAACAAAAAGAAGAAATACAAATAGGTCGAGTATAAAATACAAAATGAAAAAGAATCCCATAAACCTGATTTATATTTAATATATGTACTTATCATTGTGTATTTTATACTCTTAATATTTTAATTTCTTTTTTTTTTCATTTGTACATAACTTCCAATCCACTTACTTATATTTGCATAATATTAACCCTACCTTAATTTCCTTTTTTTTATTTTCAATATATGTTTATTGTTCTTGTATCTTTGTCTTGATGAAGCCATACTAAGTCGAGCGAAACGTTGGCAAAAAATAGTTTACAACTTCCTTTGTTTCCTTTTGACCGTACCCCCGACCATTTTCTTTATAATTTGAAAACCCAGTGAATTATATACATATATATAGCCTTATTAGTAGTATGTTGGACATTTAAAACATGTAATATTGTTGAATAACAACACTCAATATGTATGAAGGTACCATTGTTTAACATTCACTCTTATGGAATGAAGAAAAAGCTAACTGTCAAAGTCACATGGTTGAGTATATTGCATTAAATATGGCTTACCATTAATATGGTAAAAAAAGTGTTTTGTTATTGTTATGGCATAAAAGCGAGTAAAAAACAAACCAAAAAAAAAAAAAGTTACAGTACAGATGATAAAAAAGAAAAGTGAATTAAGAAACAAGAGCTTAATTAAAACTGTTAAAAAGAAAAATCTATTAAAAATTATATATATGTATATAAAATTTGTATTTAAACTCATTAAAATAAAGAAGCACTAATGAAAATTAGGAGGTAGAATAATATGAGCTCATAAGACTTCGGAGGATATGCCTCACCTTGTTTTATTACTAAATCCCAAAAATCTTTAAGTGCAAGGATGTTGTCATTATATTCATTCATATATTAATTGACTTGTTCTGATAATTTCATTTTGTATCATAAACATGGTAAACTAAATTTTAATCACACTGAAATGAAAAAGAGAGTAGGTCTAACCCATATTAGGATCACACATAGTGCTAGAAAACTAGATTCCTCATTCTAACTAATAAACCAAGTTCCATATCTTTCATTAAATAAAATAACATAGACCCGTTCATAAAGTAAATTTCTGAGACAGCTATTATAGATCACATATAGACCTAAACTAAGTTGATATATCGTTAAAATCAAGATCATGACGAATTCACAGAAAGGAGAAGTAAGAGTTACTAACCAAGAAATCTATTTTGTCGAGCAATGTATTCATTTAGAACAATCCATCTTATTTAAACATAGAAAAGATGAGATTAAAAAAAGGATTAATATGGGATGAAAAAAATACTGGTATATAAACCAGATTTTTAAAAGTCAACTATCTTCAGGTTTAAAGGGAAAGGTATTGGAAACGTGTATACCCGATAATTTTCGAAAATTAGCAAGGGCATGAATGCAACTTTCAAGAAATGTAGGTAGCAAAGGGAAAGTACAAACAAGGATTAAAGTTAAAAGCCGAACAAAAGAAGGACAACTGAAATGGAAGTGTGCTGGTCATTTTGTCAGACTTAATACCAGACGGAGGTCCGAAATTGTGTAGATACCTAGAGAAGCAAAGGAAGACAAATCACAAGATGGGCAAATGGGATAGTTGCAAGAGCACGAGGAAGTTAGACTACTGTAGCTAGGAAAAGGGGTCTATGAACTAAAGTAATAAACAACTATTAAATTATCGTTTATAGCCAAGTGTTCAATTACAAAGTAGAGGCTATTTTATTTAATTATAGGTACATTATTATTTTGTTTTTTTCTAAATTAATGTAAACAATTTCATTCAACGAAGAAGGGGAAATTTTATAATTGTTCATAAACCAGACTTTAAGCTCAGTAAAGCATGTACTTAAAGGTTTTATTATTATTATTAAGTTTATATCTTTGAAACCTCTTCCTATATTTATACTATTTCTTCTTTGTACCTTTAGCAATATGAAAAAAGTGTTAGAATTATTACTTTTTTTATTAAATAAAATTATTCATTAATGATATATAATTTCCATTTTTTTTTTCAATTTGTATTTATACATTTACAAATTACAAGAACATTCATATTTATTCATTTTGAAAAAATCTTTTTTGTTTTTATTCCTTCAACTATCTTATGTCGGGATGATGTTACAAAAAAAAGTTGGTGGTATATTTTAAGCCACCTCAGTCCAAAAAAATGTTGTCTGTCATTGTACTTGTTTTCTTAACCACTGAAAATTTTTCAGATTTAAAAAAAAAATATAAGCATAATTTAGAAATTTCGTAATAATTATATAATACTTTGGAATGCTTATTACTCATCATCATAAGCCGAACTAAATGTTTTTTAATCAAATTGAGGTGTAGATAGTTGACCGTAGATTAATG
>NW_027116284.1:46755-49588 GCF_000696795.3 Halyomorpha halys
AATAAATTGATTTAGTACTTCGGACAAAATGTCATGTACAAATGTTATATACATATGTTAATATCATAAAAACTACTACCCTTACGAAGATAAACTAAGACATAAACTACTTCATAGTAAGTGAAATCACCTTTAATTTGAGTGCTAGCAGACGTACATACGTCTTTTGTTTCCTAAGGTATATTTTTTCAAAAATCAAAGATTTTATTTGAACAACTAGAAAGTAATATTTTGTTAATTTATTATTCAAATATCATGAAAAAATATTATTCCTATGTAGTTTAACGTTATGAACTACTTTATAGTAAATTTAACTATCTTTTATTTGAGTGCTGTCAAAGATAAGAGTTTTTAAGACATAGAGCTCCGAATGAAAAATTATTTTATAACTTCCCAGAATAATCAATTAGGACTAATAATTCTATATAGTTTTCATTAAAGTTATCAAATATTGGACTGAAATAACTTCCCTTTTTTTGCGGACCATATGTCGCCCATTTTTTAGACTTAATTTATTGTTGTTCCTAGTTTAAATAATTTTCAAATGTCGATAATCAATAACCGATCAAAGGAAAACTTGAAAATTTTAGTCTGAATTTGCCCCTACTTACCTTATTTAAGAATATTTTTTGTTACATTTTTTTTTCCGGTGTCCTTACAAGATAGTCTTCATCTAAATCGCGAGAGATTTTAAAGTTTTTAATTTTTTTTTTGTTTATAAAATTACAATATTATCTATGGTATACAAAAAATACTTAATTCCGAAAACCAAAAATAGTTTCCTTAAAAAGTCCTTCACGTGTAAATACTCACGAGGCCTGTATTTTTAAAAAGACGCCCTCCGCAACATCCCTTAAGTGAGAATAGCCCATTGTGGTAAAAATAGGGGTGTTTTCTCATCTGTTTCTCTCTTTCACACCTCTTAAAGGAGCCGATGGAAGCGATTCGTCTTGCGTCTGTCTAATTTAGGCCTTCATCGTACACCTACTAACGGCCATTACCACTTTTTTGGTAGCAACGTGTTTATAATAAATGGCGTCTGTGGAACTCAACTCCCTGGTAATGTAACGTATAAATCGTCTGGCCTCATAGCTTTCTCAAACACGGAAACAGTTATGATTTATTTTTCGTATGAGTTTTGCAATAAATATTTATTTGTCAAATTAACTGTTTACTTGTTAGGGTAGCGGACAATAAAGGTACAACATAACAAAAAAAATTTAATGTTAACCAAAGTTTCGTAACACCGCAGAATTTCATCAGGAAATGAAAACAAACCTTTGCTCCTTTACCACCCGGACTATATTCTTAAAATCTACTTCATAAGGCCAACAATCTCCTTCCAATATAAACACTTATTTTATTCTATGATTTAGCTATGTTAAAATATTTACTTCAATTGGATGGTGGCGGTCAATCAATGTTTCAAGACAGTAACAAAAAACTATTTATTATAGTCGTAAGTAACTATTATTAATTAATGATGAAATTTTTAAAAGCAGGGTGAGAAGCACTAGGACCTCTTATGATTTTACCACTTACCACAAATATAAGACTTGTGCAAGTGCTTGGTAAGCGAAGGGAGCAACAAACTTCGGTATTCTCACGCTTGTTCTCTTGAATTTTTCAGCTATAACATTCAATTTACTCTATTTCCTTTACAAAAAGCAACAAAATAAAGGTAGGCGAAATGAAACGAAACGTAAATATTAACAATGTATGCAGTAGGTGACAAAAATTCATATAAGTAATACTACACCATAAATTAAATCAATGTTCCCTTCTAGAATTTTTATCAAAAACTTTTTAATTTAATTACATTTTCACGTAATACCTCTATAAATGTACGTATTTTTGCTATGTTAAATCCAAAATGAGCTGCTAAAGCTTATTAACAAGATTTGAAACAATGTCTTTACACCGAATAGATACATTTTTAAAATAAACACTTTTAATTCAGAATTAATTATTGAATCCAAAAATTGGAAATTTTTTTAATTAATTAAAACACAGAGAGCACAAATATTTATCTATTCACAGTTCTATAATTACACAAACTGAAAACAAACACGGACACCCCATGGGTCGGCCGCAAATTCACGCCAAATTGTACCAGGTCATCCAAATAACCCATTCACACGGTATGTATGAATTTACCATTGTTTAGCAAACGTGTAGATGCACCTTGTGAGCCCCGCTTTCACTACAACATGAGGGTGACAAAGGTTGGTTAAGAGTTCTCAAGCCTAGGTAGAAATGCTATACACATGAGCACATGGGTACCATATATATATTTTTTACTTAAATTAAATTTTATTTGTATACAAATCATTGTCGAATTATATTTGTATTTATAGATATCATATTTGTAAATATATTTAAAATTTGTTTAGAATATGTTCATCCACTTTTTAAAATTTGTTTTCTTTTTTTTCTTCAGTTTAGTCTGTATGTGGTATGAATGAACATTTAGAACGCTAATACTTATTGACAATAATTGAGCCAGCTTTTATTACTGTATTATTACTCTATTTGCTCCTTGTTTTACTTAGAATATTACTAAAAAAAATATATTAGTATACAAAAAAATTGACGTTGAAACAGATCATTAGACAAAGAAGGCCGCTCCACCACAGTGGCATTCTACCAAACCATTTGGTACCTTTACTATTACTATAATGGTCAATAGATGGGTTGTTGTAATGTGAATTAAATTTTATAACACTTCCTTGGAGAGTAGAAGAAAGTGCGACTTCAATTAATGCTTTTATTTCACTTGACCATTTTTAATTATCACCTATCGTTCTTTATTAACTCTTTTTTTTTTTTTTTT
>NW_027116284.1:49638-52230 GCF_000696795.3 Halyomorpha halys
CCGCGGGCCTAGCCTATACTTTATTTACAAACTCGTTTTAGGCCGGACGTAATTGACCGATATTTAGGAGGCTCATTCTCACAAACATTTCAAGTTCCATGAAAGTCCGGAAGCCGCAGATATAGACCCAGGAAGGATTTTAAAAAATTTGATTCCATAAATTCAATTTTGTTTCTAATATTTTTTTAGATATATTATTTCATTCATTATTATTATATTTGTTTGTTTACATAGCTTCAGATTAAATCCGAAATTCTATAATTTATTGTTCTTTCATAGCGATTTCATAATTCCGATTTTAATCCGCAAACATTTTTTTCAAATAAAATATTCATGGTGGTATCGTAATATTTAAATGGTCCAATCCTCTAATTCTATCCAACCACCCAAGATATAACGTATATGATATCTCATTATTGTGTTCATCAATCATTATTGATTGATATTATTTACTGGTTTAAGTTAATTATCTATGCCTGATGCAGGTCGCTAAAGAGGTAAAGAGATGTGAGGAACAGGTTGAAACAAAATTTTCAAAGCATTGGATGGACAAAAGGACATAGATGTTTCCGCACCTTTTGGATTGGAAATGTGTGATTGAACAGTAATTTCTTGTATCAAGTGAGTTCCAATGCTAATAATGGCGTGTATTTAACGAACGATATCCAGCATCAATTCCGTAGGTTCAACAATTGGCTCATTGAAGCAGCACCAGCAATGATCTCATCAAAGAACACTATGATTACAAGGCAGACACATTTTTATCTCCGACTGAGCTGCCACATTCGTGATCCTGAGGCGGAACCAAGGTTATCCTCCAAGGACGCCATTCCTTCCAGCCCTCTCGTCAATGGGAGGATGTGAGCTATCCGTTTCTTGGTCTGACCTCTGCTTCTTCTGACTCAGGCAGCCTACACCGGCTATTATTGGATCTGACATGGCCTTCACCGGTGTCTTAGGATAGTATTGGGAACCATTATGATACAAACCAGCGCATTATAAAACATAATTGGTTTCTAAAACTATCCCATTTGTTTGTAATGATGTGCTTACAAGATGTTGTGAAATAATAATCTTAAGCCTCAAAAATCTTCTCATTATAGAAGTTGAAGAAAATAATGAGATTTTTAGACTACAAAATATATAGAATTAGAATGGAGATTTGTTCAAAAAGTGGATAAAAAAATAAAAGACTAGTGAAATTATCTACATCTTATAGAAATAATGATCATTAAAATTGTAGAAGTAAAGGAATAAAAATAACGTATAAAACAAGAATCAATATAATAAAAAGAAAAATATAAAAGGAAGGTGCGGTTAATATAATTTTTATTAATAATTTTGTTTGCTTAGAATATTTAAAAAAAATATTTTGAGCCAACGTTTCGTCCCAGTTTGGAGAGCTAAAAATAAATAAATTAAAAAGCATGAAATAAAAGGAAACATCACAATAAATAGTTTTTTTTTTACTATTTAAGTTATTATTTTACTTCTTTTTTTTTTTCATTTTTATCTATTTTCTTAATTTGTTATATTATTTAAGTTGTTAGTATCTCTTCTTGCTGAAGCCCTGGAAAGTGGGGCGAATCGTTGGCTGACAAAAAGCACTTTTTTTACTATTTGAGTACTACACTCGGACCAACTTTCTTCTACACATATATTACTTTCGTTCAGTCAGCGATGTTCCACAAATATGTAAACTATTTTTAGATAATTTTTAATCTATAAATGTTACAAGAAAAAACGGGGAATTAATATATGAAGACAATTTGATTAAAAAAGTCAAAACCTTCACCAATATAAACAAATATAAAAAAAAGCACAAATTTCAACAAGTTATTGCAAAGCTTGAATAGAACTTTTAAATATTACGATGTACTAGAATATAAATTCGGATATAAGCCTACAAATAAAAACGTATGCAGTGACATGAAAGATGAAATAAAAAATGCGGGAATGGTTTATAAAATTGAGTGTTATAACTGTAATATATTATGGAGAGAGTGGACATTAAAGGCAAAATCTATCAATAATATCTGATAATGACTGTAAAATTAAAGATTTTCCGAAAAATAGCACTAAAATAACATTATTTCAATACATATTTCAACTATTACGAGAAAAAAAATGTTTTGCTAATATAATTTTTAACAGTGTTTTAAAAATGAATTTGTAAATAAAATTAATTAGGAGAAGATAGTTGGCTGAATAAAGTAGTTTGTAGGTAGATAGTGGTGTATAAAGGTATCAAAATAATAAAAGAAATTTATTTATTGTTAACAAGCATTTTGCCCCACCCTGGCAGTTTGAAACAAAGATGACAATCAGTTGTTTTTAGGCTAATAATAAATAGTTTTCTTTTACTATTATAACTATATTGACCGCCACCAACCAAAATAATTTTAACAATCTTTCCACAATAATATTAATGCTATGTTTCAGGCGAACCGTGGTTCTAAGGCAGATGGGGGTTCCAGAAACAGCATTTATAATATGTTTTTTCGTTTGTATTATTGGAACCGATCTATCGAATCTGTTTTGTTGTTAATTTCATTTTTTAGTTAATTAAAAATATTTTATACATTTTTTTTT
>NW_027116284.1:52280-55761 GCF_000696795.3 Halyomorpha halys
TAATGTAAAAACGTTATTAGAGTGCTACCAATGTGCAGTTTCTCTACTGCTCTACACGCCTGTATTACTTCATTATAAACACACAGCAAATTTACTAAACGTATTATGTACAGAGTTGTAAATATCAATAATGACATAAAAAAAAACTTTTATTATTATATTGTGTTTGAATAAAATGCTTCTTTATAATTGAAATACCTTTACAAACTATGCCTATACTTGTTTCACGCTATGAGTTATAACAACCATTAAAATTTATGTAGGATAATATCTCTATAACACAGCCATGCCTTAACAGTAGTGTACTTCATCCCATTTTAAAAAAAAAAACATTTTATGGCCCTCTCCCTGATCATTTGTGACAGGAAATATAGGACCAACGGTGGTGGGATTATCAACATAAGCTTAAAATGGTGAGGGTCAAATTTTCATTTAGTTGGATCGCCATGAAATAATGTAAATTTATGTTTTATTTATTTATTACACTCATGGAATGGGTCAGGATTCTGCCAAGAATAAAAAAAAATACTGCTATCAACCCCACCACTTTTTTCTGTTCCACAATTATAAGTTTTTTCCTCTTAGTTTATGGGAAAGTATGGATGAAAATGCGATGATATCAATTTTCTGTTTTCACTCCCTAGTAATTGGGAGAGTTTTGGCTTCGCTTTCAAAGCGTCCAATAATATCCAAATATTTGTTTGCTCTCTTCAGTTAAATATTTTACAATATTAAAAATAATCAATTTAGTACGTAAATCGATCCTTATTCATTACATGTTTTGAATGCCTCGAGCATTTATTGCCAGTACAAGGATCTTAGGAAAGAAATTGACTGGCTATTGACAAGGATACACTGTAGAATGACTTAGACATCCCATTCATTACGAAAACATCCACCCAACAATGCAGAAATTTCTACGAGGCAATTACATTCTACATGGACAGTTACTATCATGGACTTTCACCAGCAACCCATTCTGATTTCTATTGAGGCCAAAAGACTTGAGGTTGAATCTTTACCACTTACCTCAGCGTTTTTTTTTTCTGATAAGAACATTTAAGCAATAATATCATGATATTTTAGTAGCCAACGCTATGAAATACGTTCATTATTTTATTACCATATTACAAACAACCTACTTTAGTTCAATTACAATTATATCGTCCTACCAATGACTTATAAAGTTCTGAAGATTCAGTCCTTTTGTAGTTCATTGTAGTGGTTCCCCATGGGTGCGGCAAGCATATGACGGGGATCCGCGAGGGAAAGCCAGGTTGCCTTGGCAATAATATTTAATTTTTGCAGTTTTAAAGTAAATAATATTAACATTACATATTTAAAATGAAAACACTATTATTTCCTTGTCAATCGTACATTTACCATTCATAGACCATTTTGGCTTAGGAGTAAATGCATAATTTATAAATATTTGGTAATATGAACATCGAAATGCTTAAAGGCATCATGGATTCTAGTGGTACGCTTTATTTATATATATATTTTTTTTAAGTAGATATTATTGGTTAACTATTAAAAACATTATACTGTAACTAAAATGCCTTTGATATTTTGCGTTTTAATAAATATGGAAGAAATTAATTAGCCTTTTTGTTCATTCAACCATTTTAAGGAATTATTGTCCCATAAATAATTTTTTTTTAACCCATAAGGGGTGCCGAGGTGAAAATTTTGGGAAAACGCTGATTTAATGATTAGTAATAAACTATTCTTTATTATAAAATAAATTTTGTAATTAGCAGTTTTTGATCAGTGCAATTATCGAAATTTTTGTTTACTTTCCTTTTGCTTAATGCAGAAAGAGTTTTTCTTATGATTGTTAAAGAGTATTAAAACAAGCAATAAGCTGGTATTATAAGAGTATTAAAACTAATAACAGTCATGAACTATAAGATGATTATGGTTCCATCTCCTTTTATTGATAAATTAGACATATGCATGGTGTCCATTATGAAATTTTAAAGTTTTTTTCAAACTGTTAATTTCAGCAGAATTTACAAATAAAATTCGTCATCTTCATTAATTTTTGATGATGTGATATTCTTAACATGATCATCTTCTAAAATATTTTTTAAGAATCTGGGCAGCGTAATTCGAATTGCAACACCAAGATAACAGGTAACGTGGATGGATTGTACGGAGGACCACATTCCCCAAAGTGTTGCCGTTATCAGATCTATCAGTAGACTATCAGATATATCTATCAGGAAAACCGGCTGATCCTTTCGGCGATAGCAGTGATAAACTCCGATTTACCAAGTCACTTTGTAATGAGATCTCCACAAGAACATGCTCTTTGCAAACCAAATATGCCATTAGCTTGCTCAAGTGCAGCCATCTATCTGGAGAGCTCTGTCTGAAATATTTGTCAGATCAATCAGACGAGATTAACATTGCACTAGTGTGAATATTTTGTTTAGTAAATGTTGGAATGATCTTTGATCTTTACGTAAATCATGTACTAATGAGGGACATAAACAGTGGGAATTTTGAAATTCAAATAAAACGAAAATAATACTTTTTCTTATCTAGTGTCTCTCAAGGAGATCTAACTTCTTTATCTGCTAAGCCTTTTAAGAGTTTATCGATAATCAAAATATTAACAAAACTTTACAATTTATATCCTTTAAGACATTCTTATGAGTGTTGTAGGAAGATGGTCCATGTGGCGTAGGGCAAAGGCACAAAAATAATAGAGAAAAAATTTATTAGTAACCAAAGTTTCGTCCCACTTTGCAGTACTTGCCAAACTATGACAGATATGTGCATAAGCAATCAAGGGTATAGATTATCTAGATTGGTTGGTATAAGTTGGATTAAATTCGTAACCGATCCCTCCAGTCGGTTTGGACACGAATCAACGTGCTGATCCACACCTTTGTGTTCAGTTAACATATTTTTGGAATTCCCAACTGACACATATTTGTACTCTCTGTGT
The DNA here is from genome assembly GCF_000696795.3 of Halyomorpha halys. Taxonomy (NCBI): domain Eukaryota; kingdom Metazoa; phylum Arthropoda; class Insecta; order Hemiptera; family Pentatomidae; genus Halyomorpha; species Halyomorpha halys. Next base: position 55,240 of record NW_027116284.1, read on the forward strand.
TATACCTAATTAAAGAATTTCTCAATCTTCGGTTTCAATAATTAACTCCAGTTTAAAATTTTATATTTAACAATTCTATCGTTACCAACTCAAACACATTAGTTATTAATCTCTCAGCCTGACCAATTACTCATAATCATCCTAGGCGTCTGAAAAGAAATTGTTCAAGGGATTTTCTAATTTAAAGCAATGATTTAAGTTCTACCATTTAGTAGTTTACTCTCAAGATTATCGTGTATGTGATGATAATGATGATATATATTTTTTTATACAATTGTTAATTTATAATAAATAGATGAATTTAAAAAAAAGTCTCTCGATTGATTGTAAATACATTGTTTAAAATCTAGTCAACTAGCTTTAGTGGGCTATTTTTATCCAATCAGCACAAATATACGTTTATAAAGATATTATATTATATTCGTAATTAATTTTTTTTTGTTACATAATAACTGTTTATTGTACATAATACATTCAGTAAATTTGATCTTAGTTAAAATGGAGTGTTACAGGCGTGTAGAG
>NW_027116284.1:55811-56778 GCF_000696795.3 Halyomorpha halys
AAATAATGGCTGCTAATGGCAATGGTATTGTTAGACAAGCAGTCTTGAACTTGGAAGCTTTAAATCAACATGGGGTTCAAAACCCACCACCCATGGAGGTGACTCCTCAACCAACGGTGTTTGCCCCACTACCGGAAGTTTCTCTAGCGGAACCCCACGCCACAACACTTGAGTGGGTAAAAGTACGCACAGCAACTGCCCAAGACTTGAGGAAAGCTGTTTCTGACCTCAAACGATTTACCGGGGAAACAGGAGAATTGAGCCACTTCATTAAAGGGGGTGACCGACTAATAAGCCGAATTGAAGCAGAGTCTATCGAAAGTCTACTCGATAGTGAAGATACGGAGGCTTGAAAAACGGCAGTCGTCTGCAGAGTCAAGAGGAGCATCCTAAATCAAATTCAGGATGACGAAAAGACCCCTTGGAGAGTTATCAAGGAAAGATTAAAGAAGGCGTTTGGAGGAGGACAGTGGGCCCCAGAGGAAGAAATATTTATGATGATCCGAGAGACAAAGAAACCGAAACAGTCTAGTGGGCAATATGCCGCGGAACTCCTTGCTCGCTTTAACAGAATTCAAAATAAACTGAGCGGAATGATGGAAACAATTCAGGTACAGGACCGGATGCAATTCTTATCCCTGGTGTTAAAGATACAGTTGGCAAAAGAGCTAGGGAAGAAGGAAGGATTTCCGAAAGAGCGCTCGTTTGTGGAAATAGCCCAAGATCTAATAGAAGCGAGCGCTAGAGAGGTAGAGGCCCGAATGGAAGTAGAAGAGCCAGGGTGGAACAGGATAGAATACCAACAGCCAAGAAACATTCCCAACCCTTAGAGAAGGAGAGAACATGGGAATGGTAGAAGAGAGAGAGCTATGGACCAAGAAAATAGAAAAAGCCTAGTTAAACCCAGAAACTATAGTCGGCGGAAGGACGGCAAGTGTCACGGATGTGGTAAAATTGGACATTTAGT
>NW_027116284.1:57819-66577 GCF_000696795.3 Halyomorpha halys
CTGTTTGTCAGATCTATATGGATGATCTGCTAGTATTCAGTAAAAATAAAGACGAACATTTGCAACATCTACACAGCGTATTCCATAGAATCAGGCAATTTGGGCTCAAATTATCGGCAGATAAATTGGGGCAGGAGAAAATAAATTTTTTGGACCACACGATTTCCAGGTAAGGAGTTAAACCCAACGCAGAAAACGTCGCAGCTATACGGAAGATGACAGTGCCTAGGGATGTGAAGGGAGTTCGGAGGTTGCTGGGAACATTAAATTATTACCGGAGATTTGTTCCAGAAACGGCTGAGTACCTCGTCCCACTCAACAACCTTCTGAAGAAAGGCAGGAAGGTGATCATCACTCCGCTGGTGGAAGACAATATAAGGCGGTGCATGGAGAAGCTGCAGCAGGAGCCGGTGCTTGCTTTTCCAGACTTCACTCGGCAATTCACTATCACCACAGATGCGAGTGAGTATGCATTGGGAGCGGTGTTGTCTCAGGATGGTAAAGGGGGAGATCGCCCAGTGGCATATGCCAGTAGGCGCTTAACTGAGACGGAGGCCAGATACAGCGCACTGGAACGAGAGCTCTTGGGAATAGTATGGGCTGTTGACCACTTTAGGCCCTATGTATTTGGCAGAAGATTTAGGATACACACTGACCATAGGCCTCTTCAATGGGTGGGGAAGTTGAAGGAATCTTCGGCTAGGATTACGCGTTGGAAGGAGCTCCTGGCACAATATAACATAGAAATAATCTATAAGCCAGGAAAAGAAAATGTCGTAGCCGATTGGTTGTCTCGAGCAATTACTGTAAATAAATGGAAGAGGACGCAAGGTTAGAAACTAGAAAAGGTTTGATTGTTTAGGGATTTTATAATGGAAGGAGTGATATCTGGTTCGGGCTAGATCGGTTACATAGGGAACATTAAGGTCTTTATGTATGATTTTATTTGTGACGAAGTAAGGAGCACTAAGGATTTTACGAAGGATTTTGGATTGTAAGGATTGAATACGAGAGGAATTCGAAGGTTTAGTGGAGCCCCACAGTTCAACTCCATATGCCCAGATTGGCCTGACTACAGTCATGTAGATCAGTCTTTTATTTGTTGGAAGTTTAGACCGTTTGTCTAGTAAGTGCTGTAATAGTCGAAATCGACGAGCAGTTTCCTGTCTTTTCAGTCTTGTGTGAGGATCCCAGGTTAATCGTTTGTCCAAATGTAGTCCAAGGTAGCGGATCTGTTCAACAGGGGTAAGAATAACATTATTAAATGAAACTGTAGAGCAGTCGGTAGGTTTATGACGAAGAGATTTGATGGGATTTGTTGGAATATATCTTAATCTTTCAATTACGACACCATTTTTCGAAGGCTGTGATATGGGATTGGAGAGTTTAGGATACAATTAATGGGTTATTATTAACTGCGAGCACACATGTATCATCGGCATACGTGGTAAGGATAGTTAGGATTGGTTGGAATGTCAGCTGTATAGACAGTGTACAGGATGGGACCAAGGATACTACCTTGACGAACACCAGCGGACTGAGAATAGAGGGATGAATAAGAACCATTGTGGTTTACTTGGAATAATTTATCAATGAGAAAGTATGTAGGAGGTAGGAATTCACGGAGTATGTAAAGCAGTCCCGGGTGCCAGACTCGATCAAAAGCCTGTTCTACATCGAAAAAGACTCCCGCGCAGTACATTCAGCAAATTAAATAACATAAAAATCAGTGAAGACTAAAATTACTTTATTCTAACATATTTATAAGAACTACATGTTAATGTTACTGTTACTCAGTCTCTATCTTCTTACTTAGCTATCTAGTCTAGGAAATATATATGAACACTTGAGCAGAGGGGGTAGGAAGAGTAGTAAAATAGGAGAAGGGTTTTGGACCAATCAGATAATTTAGGAAATTAGGCGGAGCCTAGAGAGCCTATGAAATTAGAAGTAAATATCTGGGAGAGAGAGAAAAAGGCGTGACTAGAAGCAGGGTGTGAGGCTTCCAAGAAATTAGGAGTAAGGTACCATGACTTAAGAACTCGTGGGAACTGACTTTCATGTGTTAAACATAAAATAGTTAGACTGATGCAAGTCCACTAAGGAAAGGTCACTTCCTCTATGGTCAGTGTCTGTCGAAATGTGCCAGATGTCTATAGTTTATAATGATAGTCTGTTTATAATAATAGCTGTTAAATACTATAGCGCTCGTTAACTTGCGCTCCAAAGAAGACGAGACTACGTCCACCACACGATGACATTGCTGAATAGTAGAGTGGGATGTTCGGAATCCAAACTGGTGATCAGGGATTATATGATTGGAATCCAGGATGGAGTATAGGCGTTTCAAAATGGGTTTTGCCCATGATGGGTCTCTCTATTACCCTCTCTATTATAGGGCGATAGGATGATGGGTATTCTGGAGGCTTTTGGGATTTGGGGATCATTTTAACTATAGATAATTTCCAGGGGTCAGGAAAATATGTGGAACGGAGTACGGAATTATATATGTAAGTGAGAAATAGGATGGCTTTCCGAGGATGAAATTTTAGAATGTGGGATGTTATTAGGTCGTAGCTTTGCGGGTACGTAATCTTTGGATGATACTAGATATTTCAGAAGGATGAAATGCTTTAGGTGGGAGGGTCATTTGGAGCGAAATATTTAGTTCTGCTTCAATACATTCAAGGTGAATTGGGTTAAGGATATCAGGATGTGGAATAAAGGTTTTAGAGAGGTATTGTCCGAATTTTTGTGATTTTCTGCGTCAGTTCTGGTCCAGGTTTGGGATTCGGTGAGAAGTGGGTGGTTAAAATCTTTGAAATTCAGCAGTTTTTTAGTGGTCCTTCATAATGATTTGTTATTAGCTGTAAGATTTTCAGTAAAGTTAATTAAATTTTGAATTTTGTATTTTCTGATTTCTACTTTTAGTTTGTTAGTCAATTTGGTGTAATACGTTTTGTTAATTGGATATCTGGTCCTATGTCACTGCGATCTTGCTCTGCGTTTTCCCCTTAATAAGATACGAACATGCTGTGGCAGGTTATTTTGTTTATTGTTATTGATTCGATTAGTCGATGTGTTGTCAGTTATACTTGTTCTTATTAATGATGTGAGTTTTTCAATAGTTTCGTCAATGTCTTGTTTATCTTCAGTCTAATGTTTAAGTCCAGTTTAGTTTCCAGGTTACATTTAATTTTGTCCCAGTCAACTCTTCCTGTTATCAATGAAGGGGTGGAGGGCTTTGGTACAAAGCTTGAATGTAAAAATAGCAGAACTGGACTGTGATCTGATGATAGGTCGTCCAGGGATTCAACAATGGCTTGAGAGGGAGAAATCTGGGGGTGATATGTCAAGGATATGAGGACGCTTTTTGAGGGATGTAGGCCAATAAGTCGGATTTTTGGGAGAGCGAATGGAATAGCTATTGGAGGAGGAAACACGGGATAGGATGTTACCACAGGATTTTATTTACTGATAGATATTACAATCTGCCACACCGTTGTAGGCAATAGGTAATAGTGATCACATTCATACTAAAATAGAATAAAATAAGAATGAAAAATAAATAAATAAATGAGATAAAAAAGTACATACAAATAAATAAAATAAATAAATATACAAATAAATACAATCTCTTTTAAAGTATATACAAACAGGAGAATAAAGAAAATGAACATATTCAAACTTTACAGTAAAATAAACACTATAAAACAGTTACTATACATAATTGATGTATTAATGATTTTATAGGATAAATGTTCGCTTACTTGGCCATCAGTGGAAGCTGAGAAAAATTCAGAGCCAGATTTAGAATTGACCCAAAGTACACAAGTCACTGGATCCCTGAAGCTTTCGTAGTGATCAGAAAACTTTAGTGGATGACCACCTCTCCTAACATCCCAATAAGCAACCTATTAATAATAATAAACAAAGATTAGAACAAGATGGAGTGGCTACATCACACCCTCAAAATGATTATGTAGCAAAAATTACTTGACCATTGTAGAGACCTCCAATAAGCGTGTTTACATCTCTAGGGTTGTATTCCAAACAGACAATCGGCACACCAGCGTCAATAACCAGTTCGGGTCTGTTAGGGTTCTCTGAATAAAAATAAACCTTCAAAACTATTACCAAGAATTGGATTAACTACCAAAATGATCAATATGTGCATCTAATAAGTAAATAATACTAATATCATGGCAATATTAAAGCGGTAGGGTAGCTAGAATTTTATTGCTATGGAAGAGAGAGGGTGTCTTCAAATATTTTCGCATTCTTGGGTCAGATATTACATCTTTTAACCAGTTTTTATACAAGATGGTGGTAAGGAATATGTTGGAGGATTATTTTTTTTAATTTTCAATACCCCTGAGAATTAGAAAAATGATAATCGCTGATCACTAAATTAGTAGAGGTAAAAGAGCTAATCAAATTCTTTCGATTCTATCGAACGCTAATCCATTAATAAAAGAATCTTCTACATTTCATATATATCCCATTAAGCTGTAATTGTTCATATATATACACAAAAATTATATATATATATTTAATTTTTAAATATCTTGAACCATTTCTAGTTAACAGTAGTAGTCTCTATTCAAAAGCTGCTTGCGCCGCATAGCCTGGCCTTAAATTGATAAAAATAAAATAATCAAAGAATTTTTACCACGGTTTTAACCGTAAAGAGATGTATGTTATTCGATTAACAATTGTTTTTAAACATAAAGCTTGATTTTGTATTTACTTAAAAGATACAGCAATAAACATAGCAATAAAGAAATAATTGTTGGCCAGTGGATCCACAGATGAATGAGCTTCATAAAAGTAGTTCTGATTCCATCATAAACGCAATTAAATTTGTTTTATGATGTAAATTTTTTTTTTAAATTATGAAAAAGATGGTGAGGGTTGCGGTAAAAAGAGAAGAAAAATAGTTAACAACTATTTATTTGCAGAGGTTTCGCCCCACTTTGTACTCTTAGAGCCCTCATGAAGCTCTTCAAAGTGGGCCGAAACGTCGGCAAATAAATAGTTGTTAACTGTTATTCTTCTCTTTTTACCGCAAACCTCACCATCTTTTTCATATTTTGAAATTAAACGGTCAATTATTTATATATATAAATTTTTTTTTATGTAACCATCGGGGAGGGACAAGTCATAGTCAATGAGGTTGTGGCATTTTAGCATTCAGCACGGAAAAAGCGAAGGAAACCAAAATTTTAAGCGAATTGTAAATAGTTGTCCTTGTGCTTTGTTTGGTATTACTATTAGTATTTGCTAGAAAAAAAATGTTTTGTTTTTTCACTTCTCTGGGATTGATGGAGAAATTACATTTGTGACTGTTTTAAGTGAGATAAAGGCACATTGTGATTTTATATTGGGATGGAGGGCAGACTGTTTATTTCTGAATACCTGAATAATAACTCATATTCGTAACCTCTCATTCGAAGAGTTTTTTTTTTACCCGAAATGACCCAACCTGAAAGCAAATAAGTAACCAAGATGTAATAACGTAATAACAAAAGAACCATAACTTTGGAATTTCTGGCAAAATTGATTTAAAAAATAATGATTCAGTACTAATTACGATTATAGGTTCACTCGGGAGTATTGAAAACCCTTTGATCGATTCAAAACATATGTTTACATCGGGACCTGCTTGTGCTATACTGCAGGTGTCCCGAGTGTAATTTTACGATTATAATAAATTAATAGTGTGGAAAAGGGGGGCTTTAAATTGTGAGACTTTCTGATTACTAGCATGCATATATTTCCTTTTATTCATAAAGTTGATTCCCTGGAGGGGCAATTATGGTTAATGTGTTAGTTCAGTAATCTTTATCTATAGTAATATAAAACAGAACATTGGGGTCTCATGAATTGTATTGGCTTATCAGGTGACGTCTTCGCCACCGCAGGGACGTATCCTAGTCGCTTCCCTCGTCTAGGTGTGCTGTTGGCGAAATGGTGAAAACCAGGTAATCTTCACCCCGCGTCTGAAAAGACGTCTTTCTTCCTCGGTGGCTGGCCAGCGTGTCCTGGACTCTGGCGTGATGGTAGGGGTAGGCCAGGTCCTAGCTTGTATAGTGCATAGGCTTACCGTAAGGATTACTTAAATCCGACATACCGCACACCTAAATTTGGCTCAGCCGGATTTACAAATTGAAAAATGGAAAGAGACAGGGAAGGTGCAGTCTGCCATAAAAAAATAGGTAAATAACCCCGCTCCAGATAAGAGGGCCCGTAGGCAACATAAACTATAACAATAAAAATATTAACACGAAACATGCAAAATAAACGAAAGTAAATACAAGACAAATATATACATAAATACATATTGACCATTAACGATTACGAATGTTCCTGGTCTACGGCTGGTGACGTGAGACGGTTGGAAATGCGAGACGATTAACGAATAACGAATGTTGAACAAAACGCTTGGCTCGCGGAGAGCAATCCCTGCCACCCACCCTGAAAAACCCCAAGCGCAACGAAAGAAGGCTCAGTTTGCGTTAGGTGCAGAGCGAGAGATAGTAAAGAGCGACGCGCAGGTGCGTTGGGAACCGTGAAAACAGAGAGAGCTAGCCGTAACGCTTTTGCGAGGATGCGTTGGAACGATTGCGAACGAACGGAGGCGACGGCGTGGGCGCCTACGTTTAACTACACCGAGGTTGTAGGGTCTTGAATTGGTCCGACTCAGAGAGGTTGCATCTTCCTGTATGAGGAGCGGGATGCCGGTGGACGAAACGCTATCCGAATGAGTCCCCATAACGAATTTACCGAGTACCGTCGGAAGGAAATATAGGTGACCATCCCCGAAGGCCTTGGTGGGAGCACCAGTAACTAGGGGGGGTATAGGTCAACGTCTATGAGCAAGTCGATGGGGCCGGGAACGCCAAAGGAAGGGTCGGCCAGGACGTGATGCGATAATTGTCTGATTATCCGTGTAGGAACCGGAAGCTTGGGTAAGTCGGAGGTGATCCAATCAACTACGAGGGCGCGGACCTTGAAGTTCGTGGTATCATCGACAAGGGACCGAAGCCTCAACGTGACGGAACCTTTGATGCTCGCGACTTGACCACCACCCAAACCGGCGATTCTTCCGTCGAAGGGCTGCAATTGGCCGCCAATCCTCGTCGCGATTTCGGCAGTAACAAAGGTATACTGGCTGCCGAAATCAAGTAATACACGTGCGGGCGCGGAATGTTTAGACCCGTTCAATACGGCACACGCAGTTCCAATTATTGTCTCCGAACAACACTCCCGAAGACAAGACGTAGCACGGGTATGACCCACAAAATCCGCGGACTTTGGCGAAGTGACGGCGGCGGGAGAACCCGATCGGCTTTCCACATGCTACAGGCTGTGGTGCTTGGCGCGACAAAACGTACACGTGTACTCCGGAGGGCATTTCGAAGCGTGGTGACCCGACCTCAGGCAATTCCGGCACAGATCGGATGACTTGATAAAGTCGTTAGGGTCCTGAGGGGTCAAGGCCAGAATGCGGAAGCACCGCCCCAAGAGGTGCCGCCCCTCGCAACGGGGACAACGTTCTTTGCCGGGAGAGATTGATTTCCCGCGTGAAGAAGTGCCGGGTGACTGACGACGCCCCGATCTGCACGATTTCCCCGGAGCCATACGCCTAGGCGGCGACCCGGTTGGATCCGGAGAAACATGGTACTTCGTGCCGACTTTGCTGGCAAGCAAGGAGACCCCGCCCATTCTCCTACCGGCAGGCCAGCGCGTGGAGTGTCGGAATCAGGCTGCATATCGAGTTCGTGAGACAGCTTGCACGCCATTAATCCCTGTCTCACGAACGCTATAATATCGTCGACGGTGGGGAAATCGCTGCTTACATGAGCAAGCTCAATGTGCCGTCTGGTTACGGGGTCCAAAGCACGGAGAGCTAGTGTGGACAGGATGACGTCCGACTCATCCTCCAGGGCCAAACCACGAAAAGATTCGATACCCTCCCCTACTTATGATGCGTAATATGATGCCAAATATGATGCGTACTTCGCGCGTTCACCGCCAAACGTAGGGCATTTGCGGTTCAAGACCCCTTGCAGGTATCATAAAGCGAGAACGCGCGGATTATTGTATTCACGCACCAGAGCGTCCCTAGCCGGCTGATAGGAGCTGGCATCGAAAGAGAATCCGGCTAGCAGCGACGCGGGTTCCCCACTAAGGGCATTTTTCAAATAATGCATCTTGTTCACGGGAGCCAGTTGTGTGTTGTCGTGAACAAGTGCGATGAACGTATCCCGTAATCGCGTCAAGGAGGATAGTTCGCCGTCGAATTTCGGGATTTGAATGCTGGGCAGTTGGGACGGATACGTTGGTGCGGCACCATCCAAAACCAGGGTTTGGCCCCCTGAGCGATGGAATCGCGTTGAGCCTTGATCTTGCGGTACCGCACCTCGGCCTGTCGCAGATCGTTTTGAATTTCATCGTAGCCCCTCACCCAATCGGGTGGTATCGCAGAAGCTCCCGGGAACGCGTATGTAGAGTCCAACTCATCCCAAATTGTCTTATATTCCACCCAAAGTGTCTTGCACTCGTCATAATCGACTTCAAAATCGATAAACAAGTCATCGTCCGCGGTGGTGACGAGTGCAAGTGAGTCTGAACCCTATCGATGTCGGTAAATGATTCTTCATTCATACCCATTTTTTTCAAATTAAACGAATGAAAATCGAAAGAAAGACTAATAACTAAAAATAAAAAATATACAAGAATTCAATGATATATA
>NW_027116284.1:71092-71677 GCF_000696795.3 Halyomorpha halys
TAAATCAATATGATAGCACAACACAAATAACACGAACAAAGGCAGGCACACAATGGATAATAATTTTTTTTTTTTAACGACTTTTTAAATCAACAAATAGATACATTTACACAATAAATACACAATCATTCACACGCATGCAATAAATAAATTTTATACAGGATTATTTTTTATTTCCAAACTAATTATATTATGTAAATATTCTGCCGGAGCCACACAAAATTAATTTATAATATGTTCGTCAGACGCAATGTGCCTGTAAACAATGAGTCACGCGGTGCATTGACCCTTAATGCCTTACGTGTGTCTGCAGAAGGGATTAGGCTCGAATAACTGGCCTCCCGCGTACCTTTAAATCTGTTAAGATCGAAATTTTTTAGCCTTTAATGCTAATTAAAATGGCACTAATTAAATTATTTAATAATAAAATGAGCCTGTGAAAATCGGCGAAATGTCTCACAACAAAAAAAATTTTAATAAGTCCCATAATTTTATGTAAGAGCTCGATCCTCACACGGATTGCACCAAAATGTATACATCGGGACCTGCTCGTGCTATACTGCAGGTGTCCCGAGTGTAATTTTA
>NW_027116284.1:73888-80416 GCF_000696795.3 Halyomorpha halys
CATATATGCTGAAACCAGAGCGAAGGCAACTCTGCCCCACCTGACATAACATGCCGCCTGATCTGCTGTGGTGAATTGCTTCAGTTCCATTACGTCGAGGGCAAGGCTAACGACCAAAATCGCTGCTCTAGGCCTCCTCTCACCACTGCCTAAACCGACCACCCACGACGTAGTTCCAAATCCTGTAACCACATTCTTCCAACAACATGGCTCCTGAACCGCCAAGATGTCAGCACGAAAATGAGACCCCTGACCCCGACTTTATATAAAACCAAAAATTAACCGAAAAATTTGGATTACTTAAATCTGACAACATATATCTGACAGGTTGAAATGAAAATTAAATTAGAAAAGATCATAATAAACAACTGCTAAATTTGGCTTCAAAAATAAATTATTAAAGCGTATTTCGACGAATTACTTAATTGATTGACTTACCAACATGCCAGATGTAAGAGTTAATGTGAGCATCAGAATTTTCTTTTTGAAAATCTAAATTAGAATAGCTGACAGCTAGTCGAGATCCTTGATCAGGAGACCATGATATATTCGAAACAGGCCGTTTAATTGGTAATGGATCACGAAAAACGTTAACAGTCCTGAAGGCCTCTTGTTCAATCATATCACTATCTTCGCAATCTTCAAAATATAACTCATAAATATTTATAGCATTGTTTTGATGAACGCAATGCTCCATTGGCTAGAAAATAAATTAACAATTTTTGAAAACTATTTGATATTAGACTAAGGAACCTAAATTAAAACATGTTTCACAATAATGCATAGTTATTACTGCTTATGTAAACTTGATGTAGAGAAATGTTCATAATAGTACAGAAATGAAATGACCGAAGTTTATTATAAATTTTAAGTACAACAATGGCAAATTTGTGTAAGCGTAAGCGTGTAGATGGGTTATTTGAATTGCTGATGCAGGTTGGCCTGAATTTGTGGCCGACCCATTGAGTGTCGGTTTTTGGGCACAAAACAAAGGGCGCTTGTGCTGCATCTAAGCTTTTTTTTTCAGTTTGCATTGTTTTAGAACTCCCGACAGACGAATATTGTGCTCTCCGTGTTTTAATTAACTCTTGTTTAAGACTGAATATTTTAAACCGATTCGGTGCAAATACATTGTTTCAAACCTTGTTTTTTAACTTTAACAGTTTATTTTTTTATTTAACTTTGTACTCTATATTTTTATGAAGACATTATATGTCGAACAGAGTAAATCGAGTGTAATAGCCGACAAAAGTCAAAAGAACATTTATATAGACAATATACTATAGACAATTACTATAGATAATATAGACAATTATACAAGCGTATGAATACCGATTCATTAAATTTATAAGGTAAAAAAAAGTGTTATTTTCTTTCAGAAAATGGTCCCGTTTTTACCTAGACTATACAAGGGAAACAGTAAACGTCATTAAAAAATAAATATTGTTGTATTTAAGATGCACACTCTCTGAAGTTTATTTTATTCTACAAAAACCTGAAATTTGGTTTATTTTTCACTCGGAGCTCCATATCTTTCAAACTACCTATAAAAAAAACACTAAAAAACGTAATAGAACATCATTTAAAGTAGAGTAATACATATATTTCCTTAAATATGGGCCTAATAAAGCTGTTTACGTTCAATAGTTCCTGAGAAAAAATTTGTATAGTACAATTACAAGAGCAATCTAGTATCAGAGCCTTCACACACATGGAGCAAAAGAAACAACTGCTTGCATAGACAAGTCAGTCAATATCTCACTAGATGAAGGTTTGACGTTAATGGGCGGGACAGGGGGGCTCGAAGCAATCCATCAGGATCCCTCTACACAACAATGAATACAAGTCAACCAAAAAATTCATAACGAAAAATCAATAGTTAGTGAATTTATTTTGGGCGAATTCATTTATATTTAAGAGATATACTTATCCTATAGCACTCAAATTAAAAATAGTTTTAAATATATAGAGCTCCAAATAAAAAATGAGGGAATATTTTAGGTTTTTCTGAAAAAAAAAAAAAAAACTTCTGCACGGGCTCACGGACTATTTATAGCATTAATTAGTTACGAAAGATGATGCTGATAATTGGTCTGATTTAGATCCGTCTGCGTAGATTATGAAGGCTTCCGGCGATAAAAGTAGACTTTTTATTCAGGTGTTTTATATTCAGTACAAAAACATAATATAAATAAAAAATAATTTATAGTAACAATTGACATTATTTGGATTTGTCTATTGATTAGTTATTTTATCAGGGGGTTTTATTATTGGTTTCCCTCTTTTTATATTTAGGAAGATGGAACCTTTATCGTCGCTTTCATTATGAATAGACAGATCCACTGGTATTTGTTTCGAATCAGTGATATTGACGTAGAAGAGATGGGGATGGGCGAGGAGATACAAGTTACTGCGATCCTCGAACGTCCGGCTGATCGGTCTCTACTCGATCGGTCTAAATTTGTTGTTACGGTCTGAACACTAGAACAAGAATTATTTTTAATCTTGCTCCAATTTTCTGAAAAATAATACAATATATTTGCCTGAATGGCCAAGTCTTTCTTTTCAGTATTTTTATTTTTTATTATTTCGGGGACCGGGGGGAATGTCTTGTTGGGGTGACCGGGATTTTTTGTGTATATATTTTTCTAGCTTAATTTAATGATATGTTATGATTAATCTGTATCTCTGTGATTTCTTTATGCACTTTAATGAGGGACAGGAGCGATCCTGAACATTAAAGTCATCATTACAGTATGTAGCAACAAATTGCATATAATATTTTCTCTTTTTTCTTTGTTCTTCATTCTTTTACATAGAGCCAAGGTATTGTTAATTCCAATTGAAACAATGTTGAAGTAATAGAGAGTAATTAATTACAACATAATCATTTTATCCTCCTTACCGCTTTCGCAGTGTGGCGTTACAATTTGTAGAGCCTGGACCAGATGTCTCGTTCCTGGACCATCTCCCTTCTACCACTCCAGTCCATATCCCGCCTCCTGAACCCTTCCTTAACTTGCCTCCAAGCGAGTATCATACGTCTTCCTGGCAGATCTTTCCTGATCCATCCGAAGGAGGTGTGTGAACCGCCCTAGCTTGTGCCCCTCTAGGATGTTCTCAGCCGGTTTGACTCCGAGGTTAGTTCGTATGATACTGTTCCGTACTCTATCTCGTCGTGTCCTTCCTTCCACGTTACGAAGGTAACGGATCTCCATGGATTGGATCCGACTCTTGTGTTTCGAGGTGAGGGTCCACGATTCGGAAGAGTAGAAAAGAATAGGGAGGAACGTCGATTTGTAGATCATTATTTTAGTTTTTCTCGTCACCTCCCATTTACCCAGGAAACCCCTTTGAAACAAACTAAATACTCTTCCAGCTGCATCGGTTTTTTGAGAAACTTCCTCAACAATGTAACCGCTTTCGTTGAGATTAACACCTAGATATTTGAAATTCTCGACCTGCTCTAATCTTTCTCCGTTCTCTCTGATCACCCTCATTATTCTCCGGGGTTTCTTTCCTAGCCTCATACATTTGGTCTTTTCCGGATTAATTTACATGTTTTGTTTATTGTGGCCATTTCCTCTTGAAGAACATTTATGTTATATAGGAGGTTTCGGTTGTTGGAATCCAGGTCATCCGCGAAAGCTAACACAGAAAATCTTATAGGTTGTAAGTTCCTATATGTCCTAACTGAAACTGTCTCATTCTCAATTAAGCTTTCTTTACCACTTTATCGAGGACTACTATGAAGATCAGCGGGCTCAAGCAACAACCTTGAGGAATACCTGATTTTGTTTCGAATTGCTATGATATGTGGTCTCTTTTTCTAACCACATTTCTGGTTTTATTATAAAGAATCATTGCCAAGGTCGTCCCTCGATCAATGCCTCTATCTGACAGTGCCTGCTCTATGTCTTCCTTTCTCACCCTGTCGAAAGCCTTTTAATGGTCTACAAACCAAATCGAAAGTTCTTTATTCTATTCGACAGTCTTCACTGTTATTTGTCGCATTGCGAAGATGACATCTTGCATGCTTCGTTGTGCTCTGGAATCATACTGTTCCTCTCCAAGCTGGGTATCGACCAATTTTCTTGTTCTTGTCTCCAATACTCTATAGCACACTTTGCTGGGTATACTGAGAAGTGAAATGCCACGATGGTTGCCGCACTCTCGATTGTCCCCTTTCTTATAAATATAAACGCAACTTCCCAGTCCTTAGGAATCCTCTTTTCTTTCCAAATGAGATTCAAAAGACGGAGGAACATCTCTAGCCCTTTACTACCCATATATTTGATCATTTCGTGAGTGATTTCGTCGAGACCTGCTGCTTCACCCAGTTTGACTTTGTTATTGAAGTTCTTCTTCACTGGTGTAGTCGTCTTCGACCCAAACCTTCTCTAGATCCCTCAGGGTCTCACCGAGCTCTACATCTCTTCCCTCTAGCAGATCTTGGAAAGACTCTCTCCATCTTTCCATGATCAGTTCATGACGCCATTTCATCCATTTCTATCGACAATCCCCTTTAGGGAAGTCGGTCGTCCCCCTCTCATTCCTTCGAGAACATTATAGAAGACCTTCCGATTTTCTTTAGAATTTTCCTCGAGCTTCCGACCAAAATCTTCCCATTATTTGCTTCCAGCACTTTTAACTTGGCTTCTTGTTTAGTTTCAGGCTCAGATGATTCTTCCTGCTATTCATGGATCGCCTTTTTAACATCTTCTGTCCACCAGGCAGTTCTTCTGGAACCAGACCGTATGCTCTTCTCGCCACAGACAAATTTTGAGGCATCAAGGAGTATCCTTCTAAAATCTGTCCAGGTCGTGTCGATTTCTTCACTACAAGGTCTGCTTTGGTCTAAACCCAGTCTTTCTACCTCTTCCTGAAAATAAGACGCCATTCCCTCCTGCTTTAAGCTGTACGATTGTAATTGAGTGTAATTAATTACACGACTATTTTCATAACCCGTTTGTGACGTTCCCGGAGATTTAGGAGTTGGAAAAGTTATGTATTTATGAGTTTATATTTTCTTACTGTCACTTTTCGCTTTAATTCTATGTATTTTATTATTGGACAGAATTATTTTTTAATTCTATTTATTTCTATGTATTAGCAGTTTCTATGTAACAGCGAAAAATATCTTTACTATAGATCAATGTGTTAGGCGCCGTTATCTCCACCAAATATTCACCTCCAAAGGTATACGATAATAGTTTGGCTGTTGCTCATTAAAAGTCTCGATTAATAGGGAACCATCTGTCAATGTCATTACATTTTGAACATTCCCTACTACATTTGTAATTATATTTCATATGAAAAAAACGAGATTTTTTTAAAAATCCTCTAGGTACGTTTGCATGGCTTATTAAGTATGTGCTATATTTTCTGTTTTTGGGTAATGATATTGTCTGGTGGAAATTTTATTCGGCCTTTAGCCTATTCCATTATGTTTAGGACCAGAGGGCTCGGGAGGGTCAGGGGGGGCCAACTCTTTATACAATACATAAATGAACAAAAAACAATATTTACAAAAATCAAAATAAACCTTAAAACAATTAATAAAATTATATTAAAAACTAATTTTTCTGTAATACAATCTTGTAGTTGAGAACCGAGAATGAGAACATTCCAGTTTTTACACTGTAATTGCCGAAAATTTTAACTCTTCAATATGGACAGTTTTTCTCTTTTTTAGGTTCTTTAATACTTTTTACAGTAACAATATTGTGTTCCATAATAATTATCACCCCGAATCCTCTTCCTTCTATTTCCATACGGGACACTTCCTTTCTGGCGCTGGCGTCAATTAATTTCTGCGCGCACTCTACGGAGCAGCGCTCTCTCGGCATTCCCTTCTTCTTCTCCAGCTCCTTTACCAAGTGAATCTTTAGTACATTGGATAGGAATTGCATCCGACCATGTACCTGGATTGTCTCCATCATTTCACTGAGTTTATCGCTGATTCTATTGTAGCGTGCCATACTGCCATTGGGGCATTAGAGAAACGAACAAACCGAGACAGTCTATTGAGACTGTCTCGGTTTCTTCGTCTCTCTAATCATCATAAATATTTATTCTTCTGGGGTCTAACGTCCTCCTCAAAATGCCTTCTTCAGTGCCTTGATCACGTTCCAGGGTGTCACCTCATCCGCTTGAATTTGCTTGAGGATACTTTCACCCTGCAGACGACTGCTACCCTCAACGCCTCAGCATCCTCACTGTCGAGTAGGTGTTTGGCTGTCTTCGCTTCAATTCGGCTTATTAGCCGATCACCCCCTTTTAAAAAGTGATTTAATTCGCCGGTCTCTCGAGTGAATTACTCAAAGTCCGACACCGCCTTCCTCAAGTCGGACCAGCGTTGTGGCATGAGCTCCCGCCAAAGAGACTTATATATATATAAGTTACAGTCAGCTGGTACCTCGATGTCAGCTGACTGAGGAGATCAGCTGATCATGTGTATATATAAAGATGTGCTGAACCCAATAAAGCCAGTATGTTACAGCAGTTCAAACCTGTTACATCTTATTC
>NW_027116284.1:81694-81952 GCF_000696795.3 Halyomorpha halys
CTGAAGCATCAGGAGCATCAGAAACCGAAGAAGAAGTCGAAAAGCCACGGAAGTACAGGGTCGGATGCAATTCCTATCCATGGTACTAAAGATTCAATTGGCAAAAGAACTGGGGAAGAAGGAAGGAATGCTATAAGACCGCTCGTTTGTGGAATGTGTTCATGATCTTATAGAGACAAGCGCTAGGGAGGTGGAGGCCCGAATGGAAGTAGAAGAGCCGGGGTGGACCCGGATAGAATATCAAAGGCCGAGAAACAT
>NW_027116284.1:82002-83136 GCF_000696795.3 Halyomorpha halys
ATTGAAGCAGGATAGGGTGACGAACGTAAAGGAGGGTGACCCCCAGGCACTTCGAAAACATATAAGGGAAGAAATAGAAAGTTTAAGGAAGCAAGGAATAATTGCGGACACCACTTCGCCTTATAACAGTCCATTGTGGGCAGTACGCAAGAAGAGTACCCCGGGCGAAAATGGGGAAAAGTACCGGGTAGTAATCGATTATCGTAAACTCACTGAGATTAAGGTCGATGAAAAATATCCTATCCCGAGATTTGAAGATATTCTCGATAGATTAGGCGGTGCGAAGATTTTTAGCACATTGGATCTAAAGGCGGGGTACCACCAAATTAAAATGCATCCCAGGAATCAGCATAAAACTGCATTTACGTTTGAAAGAGGCCACTACGAATTCACCAGAATGCCATTTGGTCTGAAAACGCACCTGTAACATTCCAGAGACTTATGGACGAATTCTTGCGGGGATTGGACGAAGCAGTTTGTCAGGTGTACATGGACGACCTACTTGTGTTCAGCAAATCAGAGGGTCTCCCAAGACAAGTCATCACTAGGGCAAGAGCAGATACATTTTTTGGGACATACCATCTCCCGACAAGGTGTGAGAACGGACGTCCTGAAGGTGTCGGCTCTGCAAAGGATGGAGGTACCAACAGATGTGAAGGGGATTCGCCGATTACTAGGAGCATGAAAAAACTACCGAAGGTTTGTTCCGGATATGGCAGAGTACCTTGTGCCCCTTAATAATTTGTTAAAGAAGGGAAGGATATAGTAGTGACACCAAGCATAACACAAAACATCCGGAAATTCATTGAGCAGCTTCAACGGGAACTAGTTCTCGCATTCCCTGACTTCGAGAAACAGTTTACGCTCACTACAGATGCAAGCGAGTATGATCTAGGAGCGGTGTTGGCACAGGAAACGGGAGAGGGAGAGGGTCCTGTAGCTTATGCCAGTCGACGCCTCACTGAAGCGGAAGACAGATACAGTGTCTTAGAATGGGAACTTCTAGGAATCGTGTGGGCTGTGGAGCATTCCCGGCCCTATGTATTTGGAAGGCGCTTTAGAGTCCACACCGATCATAGACTGTTGCAGTGGGTAGGAAAATTGAAAGAGTCATCATCAGATGGAAGGAAATCC
>NW_027116284.1:84125-88381 GCF_000696795.3 Halyomorpha halys
TCTGCTCTTTCCGCCGATACATGTAGGGACACTGTCGGGCTATAAGTCCCTCTGCCCCACATTCAAAACAGGCAAACTAATTCTGTGCTCCCCACCACAGCGCAAACACGCCTCTGCGTTTGTTGGGCATACAAAAAACTACTGCGGGTAAGTTTTTTTTATGCCCAAACTGCTGGCATCTTTCCTTCTAATAAAATGGTAGGCTGTGAACAGGCATTGGCAACGTGTCTCTGTTTTTATTCCGCTAAAAATAGAAAAGAACAATAAATTAATTGGTTTCATTACGTATGGTTGCATAATTCAGATTGGTTATTAATGAATGGACAGCATAATGAATGGATATGGTGAAATACTTATAGACAAAAGAGTTTTTGGAGCCTGAGATGTTTCTCCAGATGTTGAGGAGAAACATGTGGGCTTTTCTAGAGATCAGTTTGAGAAGGACATACGAGATGTTGTCCTTCCTGGTGGGTTTATTTTCTTCAGAGTTACAGTCAGGTCTTTATATGTTGAATAAAGTGTTCTATAAGTTTTCTATCTGGGGGTCACGTTGTGGATAGTGGTCGGAAAGAACGTCGGCCTGTTCTCCGGGAGTAAGGAGCTCATGAGGGATGTTATTGGTCTGGTGGGCTGTTTATGATTGGCCTGTAAGTCTGGTCTTTAGTCCTGTACCAGCAGTTTTTAATGTTGTTACGTTGCTTAATAAGAGTGAGTATGTGTTGGGGGAGTGCGTAAGTGAATTAGTGTGGGTATGGAAACGTCAGCGGCACGTGTCACGTATAGTCTGTTGTTGTGTGTCAATGGACCTGTTTATGTCCTGAGGAGTGTTGAATGTTGTAATGTTAGGCATGTTATCGTATATGTTTGTTTTGTAAAGTTTCTAGTCAGCGTGTTTGAAATTTTATTTGAAGTCTGTAGGTGGAGTAGGTTTTGTGTATTGGCCTAAATAGTAGAGGACTGGTAGGTGGTCATGGTCACTATTATACAATGTACACATACACTATAATACAGTTAGTTAATCTGTGTGGTTGTTGTGTGAGTAGTAGGTCAACTGTGGATGTGAATGATGGGTTTGATGTTTGTCTGTATGTATAAGCATCAGGGTGTTTAATGTTGTGTTTAATTTGTTTTGGTCAGGTGGTTCCTTATTGTGTTACATTTATCACAGTTCCATGAGTGGGGTTTCGCGTTTAGGTCACCTAGTATGATGTGTCCAGTTTTGCACATGGGGTTCGGTATATATATGTCATTTTGTATGAGTTTCCGATTCTGGCTTGGATTGTGATGGCTGTGTGTTTGTTGTCGTGGAGTGTAGTACCGTTTATGAGTCTGAGAGTGGCTTCATGACGCACCAGTACTGCGACGCCACCATGGATGGGGGAGTCCAGTCTATAGGTGATGTAACCACGAAAGTGTGTCTGTGTGTAGTCACTGAGTCTTGTGTCCGTCAGTGCGACTACAGAGGGCCTGTTAGAGGCCTGGAGAGTTATTAGCTCAGGTTTGCGTTTCATGAGCTCTGTTATGTTATAGTTGAGGATATTGTGTCTATCCATGGATTCTGGGTAAAGTGTTTTGAAGCACAAGGTTAAGTGTGGTCATGAGTTTGGAAACCCTTGTTGGTTCCGAAGACGATGGTGATGGTGTGGGTGGAGGCGGGCCATGGTATTGCCTTATCGTGTAGGATGAGAGGTCAGATTTTGGAGGGGTTTTATGGGACCTTGTCCATAGGGGGGTGTTGGTTACGGGTCGTAATTGTGCTCGCTGTTTATGTAGGTTTTCAATGAACCCGTCCAGAATGTCCTCGAACCTCGGTACTTTTCTTCGTTCTCACCAGGTGCATTCTTTTACCATACCACCCACAATGAACTGTTAACGGGTGAAGTGCTGTCCACAATTATCACTAGTCTTCGTAAACTTTCTATTTCATTCCTAATATGCCGTCGAAGGGCCTCGGGATAACGTCATTCCTTCACGTAGGTTACCCCGTTTCTAAGGTATTTCATGCACAGTTTTTCC
Organism: Halyomorpha halys; assembly: GCF_000696795.3. Classification (NCBI taxonomy): domain Eukaryota; kingdom Metazoa; phylum Arthropoda; class Insecta; order Hemiptera; family Pentatomidae; genus Halyomorpha; species Halyomorpha halys. The sequence continues at coordinate 86,142 of NW_027116284.1, forward strand.
CGTGGTCCCTAATATGTATATCCTTCTTTGAAAAAAATATCGTCGTACTCAGTCAGTATTTAGTTTTTCCGACTCTCTTCCTGAGTAATCGCACCTACACCACCTTTCCGTCGCCCATGAGTTTTTGGCAGCCGTATCTCTTCCCTCCAATTCTAATATCCCACTGACCCCCACTGTTTCTTATCTTCTCTCCTTTTTCCAATAGATCACAGCCAATAATCATCTAGTAGTCCCATTACAAGGGGATCTTATCTTCTTTCTCTTAGACCCCCATTTGTCTAATTTCATTTCTGCTTCCCCTTCAATACTGCAGGGTCCACCCAGAGTGATCAACTGACAGTTACATATTCTGACCTGTAGTTCCCTATCTCCACCACACAATCTCTCAAGGGCCTCTCGGAAGACAATAGTGTCCACCAAGCAGCTTATTCCTCTATTCGCTAGTATAATAGGTAAACCGCCGTGCTCTACTCTCATATGGTGGTTCTTCAACTTGCGGTCGCCCCTCTGTGCGTACACTCCTCATAACTTTCCTCGTGTTCTAGCTGCTTCTCCTGTTTGCCTCCAAGTTTTTCTCTTGCCTTGCTGACCGTCCTCTCGCCTACTGTCTCCTCTCTCTGTCTCCTAGATCTCATACAATTCCGTAACTTCACTCGCGGATCCATTCGTCCTTCGAGAGATTCTCCTCTGTAATCTCTGTGCATTGATTTCCATCCGTTCAGGCTTATTTTGCTCCCTCCACCGATACATACAGGGACACTGTCGGGCAATATGTCTTTCTGGCCCACATTCAAAACATCGGATGCGGGGGCATTTTGCAACCAGATTCTCGGCTTTACCCTACCCATGGCACTTGCGGTCTTCTCGGCTGCCGTTACTTCTTCTTTTTTCCTGAATTCTCAATCTTCTCTCAATGGTTCTCATCTTTTCCTTGGGTTTATATTCTCTCCTCCACCATGCTTGTGGATTAATCCTGGCACGTTGGTAAACGATTCTGGTTCATCCTGGTTCCTCTAGCTCCATCCGAGACTCGACCTCTCAAGCGCTTTCATCCATGGGATCTTGAGTATATTCCACAAACGAGCGATCTCTTCGAAATCCCTCCTTCTTCCCCAGCCCTTTTGGCAATTGAATCTTCACTACCATGAATATGCATCTAACCCTGTACTGTACTGGGATTATCTCCATCATCTCGCTGAGTTTATCTGCGATTCTGTTGTAGGGTACCAGGAGTTTCGCGGTATACTGCCCACTTGGCTGTTTTTGTTTTTTAGTCTCTCTGATAAAATTATATATATTTTTTTTGGTATTTTTACAAAAATGTAGAGAATGTTTCGACACTCAGAGGCGTATCCAGAAGGGGGCAGGGGCCTCTCCAAAGAGAGAAAAAAATTTATTAACTTAATAAAAAAAAATGTTTTTTTCAAGCAAATACTAATTGTAATAACTAACAAAGCACTGGGACAATTAAATATTATGTTATAAATGTTTTGGTTCCATTCTTTTCTGTGCTGAAATATCACAACCGGACTGATTGTGGCTTCCCCCTAGTTATGACCATGGGTACTCCCTTCAACAAGGTTACATCATCAGCAATTAAGTTGGTATTTGGGTGTTTAATAAAGATTTTGAGTTTTACTGCATGAATTTGGATATTTTGGGTTTTTTATTTCACATAAATTCGTTCTGTAATAATGAATAGTCATAAATTAGAATTTTAAAATTCAAAAATCAATTTTAAAAGGAATAGAAGTAAAGCAAATATAAAATAAGACATTTATATGTTATAAAAACAGTCGTAAACTTGGTAGTTAATTTCAAAACCGATGCTGTAAATTAAAAAGGCATTATTATGATATTATAATTAAATTAGACATAGAAGGAAATGAAAAAGTAAAAGGATATATAAAAAAGAAAGTTTGGATAATTATTCAGAAAAAGAAAAATATTTCACAAAATGAAATATTGATTTCATAAAAATTAACCGAATTGATAGACAAATATTTCACAATATTGTTTTACCAATTCACTTCATTTCTTCATTCAAAGACTAAAATGGCATTTATTTCATATAGACAGACACATGAATGGTACGTCTTAAAGATGCGACATCGATAAAAAAAACATCGATGTTTTGAAACATCGATGATCAATACTAAATCATCGATGTTTTTTCAGTAATTTATTGTAAGCAACGATATTTTAAAACATCGATGTTTTTTGTAGTCGATGTCGGATTC
>NW_027116284.1:89042-89369 GCF_000696795.3 Halyomorpha halys
ATACAAAAAGCACTTCTGACTGGTCGTAGAATACCTGATCGTTGGAACAGACCTTATGTTTCTGAAATGGTTGTTCAAAAACACCGATGTATTTTGGGTAATTTATTGTAAGCAACAATATTTTAAAACATCGATGTTTTTTGTAGTCGAGGTCGGATTCATAGTTTCAAAAACCACTTCTAACAGGCCGTAGAATGCGTGAACGTTTGAACAGACCTTACTCAAATGGATGTTCAAAGTCATCGATATATTTTGGGTAATTTATTGTAAGCAACGATATTTTAAAAACATCGATGTTTTTTGTAGTCAATGCCCTATTCTTTGATA
>NW_027116284.1:94554-108322 GCF_000696795.3 Halyomorpha halys
ATTGTAAGCAACGATATTTTAAAAACATCGATGTTTTTTGTAGTCAATGCCTTATTCTTTGATACAAAAAGCACTTCTGACTGGTCGTAGAATACGTGATCGTTGGAACAGACCTTAAGTTTCTGAAATAGTTGTTCAATAACATCGGTGTTTTTTCAGTAACATATTGTAAGCAACGATATTTTAAAACATCGATGTTTTTTGTAGTCGATGTCGGATTCTTAGTTTCAAAAGCCACTTCTAACAGGCTGTGGAATGCGTGATCATTGGAACAGACCTTATGTTACTCAAATGGATTTTCAAAAAGATCGATGTATTTTGGGTAATGTATTATAAGCAACGATATTTTAAAAACATCGATGTTTTTTGTAGTCGATGTTCTATTCTTTTATACAAAAATAACTTCTCACAGGCCGTAGAATGCGTGATCGTAAGAACAGACTTTATGTTTCTGAAATAGTTCGAAAACATCGATGTATTTTGGGCAATTTATTGTTTGCAACGATATTTGATAAATATTGAACATTGATATTTCTAAACATTGATGTTTATTTTTTGTCAATTTGCATTATTTTTTGCAAAAAACACTTCCAACTGACGGGAGTATACGTAGTCGTTGGAACAGACCTTATGTTAATGAAAAGGTTGTTCAAAAACATCGATGTATTTTTGGCAAAGATTTGTATGCAATGATATTTTAATATTGAACATTGATATTTTAAAACATCGATGTTTTTCTAGTCGTAATTTATCTTTATTACGCCGTTAGCGTGATGGTTGGAGGTCCTTTTTTATCCCACCATATTGTTGATAGGAAATTGTTTATACTGTAATTTTTTTGTTTTCATTTAGTTAATTTTGGAAAAAAAAGAGAAAAAAGAAATATTGGAACAAACGTAAAACATCGATGTTAAAAAAACATTGGCTCAAAAATATCGATGTTAAAAACATCGACATCTATGTCGCATCCCTAGTACGTCTCCCACCCTTTGCCTTACTACCCCATTCTTAAACCTCCTTTATGTCAAACCCAAAGCAATAATATTAATTTAATTAATAAATTTTCAATATTTTATTATTAAATATTTCCAATTGCATATTAATTCCTCTATACGTTAGAACACCAAATCCAATATTTTATTACTATATAGTACCAACATAGGTACTAATTTTTCAATACCTCATGTGTATTACTGATTTTTTTTTTATGATAGAATAGAACACCTCAAACATAATCACATTTACAATATATAGTTTTTTTTTACTAATAGATGAAATTGAAATACCTTACGGAAGTATTTTTATCATCACCTTCATTGAAAACTATAACTACTATCTATACAGTTTGGAAATTAGTAATATATTAAGAATAACAAAATAATATATTGTCAAACAAATTTATTGTTAAAATAATCGCCAATTTATTATAGTACTTCCGGTGCTGAAAAGGTCGGGAAGTATTAGATCAGAGCAAAAGAGATAGAACCTACTTTCAAGATAATGAAAAAAGCTTAAGTAAACTCTGAAATGAACCGGTAGGATACAAAGTAGCTGTTAGGCCAATACAGGTAGCCTCGAGGGTATGACACTTACAAGGTAAAAAGTCTTCTGCAAGAGAGCCTTCACCGAGTTTTTTTCATTATTCCCTTTGTCTTATGACTAGTAACGGAATAGTGAGAAGAGCAGTTCTGAACCTGGAAAATATGAACCAAAATAACCAACTGCAGTCAACCAAACTTTAGCAGCAGGTAATCCATCTCCAGAGCAGATTCAGCCACTACCTGAAGTCTCTTTAGCGCAATTTCATGCCATGGCGCTTGAATGGATTAAGGTCCGTACGGCAACCGCCCTTAACCTGAGGAAGGCAGTGTCGGACGTTAAAAAAAATCACCGGAGAGACCGGAGAATTAAATCATTTTTAAAAGGGGGCGAATAGAAGCGAAGACGTCGGAGGATCTACTGGGTAACGAGGATGGAAAAGCACTGAAAGCAGCGGTAGTCTGCCGAGTAAAAAGTATCTTAAATCAGATTTATGCAGATGAAGAGGAGGATATATACATGATGATAAGAGAAACGAAAAAACCGAGACAGTCTAGTGGGGAGCATGCCGCAGAACTCCTGGCACGCTATAACAGAATCGCTGATAAACTCAGCGAGATTATGGAGACAATCCAAGTACAGGGTCAGATGCAATTTCTATCCATGGTACTGAAGAATCAGTTGTCAAAAGAACTGGGGAAGAAGGAGGGAATGCCGAAAGACCGCTAGTTTGTGGAATGTGCCCAAGATCTTATAGAGACAAGCGCTTGGGAGGTAGAGGCCCGAATGGAAGTAGAAGAGCCAGGGTGGACCCGAATAGAATATCAAAGGCCGAGAAACTTGCCTAACCTTTGGGGAAGGAGAGAGCACAGAGATGTTAGGAGAGAAATAGTAACCAGGAAAATAGAGCGTCCCAAGCGAGACCCAGAAACAATGGTCGGCGGGAGGACCGCAAGTAGCGGGAAGATTGGGCATCTAGTGGCGCATTCCCCGCGCACCAGATGTTTTGAATGTGGGGCAGAGGGACATACAGCCCGACATTGTCCCTATATGTATCGGCGGAAAGAGCAGAATCAGCCTGAACGCATGGAGATAAACACACAGAGATTACGGAGGAGGAAAATCTTGCGAATGACGAATGGATCCGCGATTGAAGCCACTCAATTGTCAGAGACCTCGAAGACAGAAAATGAAGTAGGAGACTCTGAGCGAGAGAATGATCAGCAAGAAAAGAGGACTTGGAGAAGAACCGCAGAAACTGCTAGAAGAAGAGGAGCAATTTGAGGAGTGTGCCCACAGAGAGGCGACCGCACGTTGGAGAACCATCATGTGAAAGGAAAGCACGGCGGTCTGCCTATTATACGAGGGAAGAGAGAAGTAAGCTGTCTGGTGGACACTGGGAGCTCAAACATAATCGTCTGCCGAGAGGCCCTTGACAGATTAAGTGATGGAGAGAGGAAACTACAATGAGTATGTAATTGTCAGTTGATCACTCTGGGTGGGCCCTGCAGCATTGAAGGGTAAACAGAAATGGAATTGATTGTGTTCGTTTGAAAAAGGTGGGAGCAAAGATAAAAAATAGTGGGAGTCACTGGGATATTAGAATAGAATAGAAGAGGGAAGAGGTACAGCTTTCAGAAACTCGTGGATGACGGTAATGCGAGAGTTTGAGTGATTAACCAGAGAGAGAATTGGAAAGAGGCAATATTAAACAAATATGATGATATTTTTTACAAAGAAGGGGAAGTACTAGGTGCTACAGGAAGAACGGTGGACGAAATCACATTGAAGCAGGATAGGGTGACGTACGTAAAGGAGAGGCGATACCCCCAGGCACTTCGAAAACACATTGGGGAAGAAATAGAAAGTTTACGGAAGCAAGGGATAACTGTGGTCAGCACTTCGCCCTATGACAGTCCAAGACAGTCATACTGTGGGCAGTACGCAAAAATAGTACCCCGGGCGAAAATGGGGAAAAGTACCTGGTAGTAATCGATTATCGTAAACTCAATGAGAATACGGTCGATGAAAAATACCCTATCCCGAGATTTGAAGATATTCTCGATAGATTAGGCGGTGCGAAGATTTTTAGCACATTGGATCTAAAAGCGGGCTACCACCAAATTCACCCCAGGGATCAGCACAAAACTGCATTTAATTTTGAAAGAGGCCACTACGAATTCATCAGAATGCCATTTGGTCTGAAAAACGTACCTGGTTCTAGTTTCACGGCGTACCGGATAGAATCTCGTCAGACAGTGAATAAGAATTTGACAACGCAAGCATCAGGAAAGAGATGAAAATCTTGGAGGTGATGTGGCACCTTAACACTCCAGGTCATCCAAAGAGCCGAGGAGGTATTGAAAGGCTCCACAGTACCCTCAGTGACCACCTGCTGGTATATCAGTTAGAAAAGGGGCTGGATCCAGACGAAGCGATGGAACGAGCGATCCTTGCATACAATCATTCCATACACTAGGTCACGGGGTTTTCTGCTTTTGAGATTATTTTTGGACTGCGGGGACGTCGGAGGAATTACCATGATACAGGGACTGAGGAGATTCATATCGCCGTTAATTGTATGGCACGGAGGAAGATATGGGCCAAAGTCGGGGACAAAATTGTGAAGGAGAAACGCAGAAGAGTTACTAGACACAATCTCAGTGTTCGCAATCTAATGGGCAACCTTACAATTGGGACGGTGGTGTACCGTAAAGTGCGTACTAATAGGGGCAAACAGCTGCAGAGGTACGAATGCCCATTCAGAGTGGTCACAATAAGAGAACATAATATTGTCACCATAGAAAGCTTCAAAGAACCAAAAAAGCGAAGAACAGTTCACCTAGAACAATTAAAGCTTCCTGCAACATTGTTATAATGATGTACGGGATTGTACTCACCTCCCTTCCGGAGGGTAATATTGTAAACTTGTAAAGTTCTTATTTTTTTTTTTTCATTTTCGGTATTTAATAAGGACATGATAGTGTAAAAATCAGTGATTCCTGGGAAATTGTATTTTTTTTGCACAGGGTGCTATTCTTTTAAATCCTATTTCTGTAGTTTTATTGTATTCGTATATTTTTTATTGTTATTGTATTTTTATCTATCTTATATATTGTATTTATATATATGTTTATCCTTTGTATATATTAGAGTTTACGAGGATTGTTCGTAAACTGGCGGGGGGGGGGGAGGTACGTACTGTCAGCTGACACTATCCACAAATAGATCAGTCTTTGAGAGCTCTTCAAGCGTTTCATTTCGGACTCACTTATTTTTTTTTCTTTCTCTCCTCTATCACTATGTCGGGCATGGAAACGGATGAAAAAACTTCCTTCTCTGAAATTAGTGAAACTGATTCTCAGTAACACAACTCTTCAGAAACGTGTTCGTAATGTTGCACCCGCTTCTGCTGGGAACTCACCAATCAAATAAAAAAGGTAAACAAAAAAAATCTATACCAGAAATCTGCAGTACACCTGCAACCAAAAATGAAAATTCCAATACGCCAGCACCAACCATATCTAACGATAACTTACCTAACGTAACACCTCCCTTTAATGCCACTCCTGAATCTTCAGCCAACCGTTCATTTACCGAGCCTGTTCCGACTCCAATTTTCGTCAACAATATACACGACTTCTTGTAGTTTGGTAAAGAAATGTCAGAAGTCATTGGACAACCGAATTTTAAATGCTATACCAATAGAAAAGATACCAAGATTACCACAACAAATAAAGACCACTACAAGAGCCTCGTTAGATATCTTTCGGAGAAGAATTACGACTTCCACTGTTACCACCTAAAAGAAGACAAACCATATCGAGTCGTATTGAGGGGTCTCCATTCCACTACCCCACCTAAAGCCATCAAGAGTGACTTAGAGGAATTGGGTCACAATTTTCGCCATATTTCTAATGTGGTACACGCCACGGAAAAATATCGACTTCCTCTATTTTTCATCGACTTAAAACCAGCTTCCAATAATGCAGACATTTTTAAAATTTCGAGGCTGGTATACTCTTGTGTACTTTTTGAAGAACCCCGGTACAGGGCTGAAATTGTCCAGTGCAGTAAGTGTCAGAATCTTGGCCACACAAAAGCCTACTGCCACCATCAAGCCAGATGTGTTAAATGTGCTGGCTCACATCCATCTGATACCTGTCAGAAGACTCGAGAGACTCCAGCTAAATGCGTACTCTGTGGGAAAGAAGGTCATCCTGCTAACTACAAAGGTTGCGAAATATACAAAAATATGCAACGCCAAAAAAAAACAAATTCTGCATTAAAAGAATTCAATCAAAACAAAGTGGTTCTAGGAGAAGAACTTGCTGGCCCATCAACGAGCGACGAGGAACATCGTACCCCGGTGAACAATCGCTTACAACAACCCATCAACTCCAGAAGACAGCCTTTTATTAAAAACGCAGAAGTAAATCGTCGAGTTGAGGCGCCTCAAGCTTCCCATCCTTTCCCTCTGACATCCCACCCTCATCCCCAGTTCCCTGTTTCTCTCCCTCAGACTTCACTATATCAGTCCCTAACCTCCTACCCACAGACTAAACCACCTACAAATGACTTTCCTTCCAAAAATGTGAAAATTCGTACACAGGTCAATCCTAAACTTCCTCCCCTATCCCAAACTTCCTCTTCGGTCAATCTTTTCCCCGAAACTCCAGTAACCGAGGATCCAATTCAACAATCCCAAAGAAGAGTTCAATCCCTACCAAGACCAACCTACACTCATGTCCATGATCAACCCTTCTATTCCCAAAACAGCCAAAATGCACCTGAAATAACATCTATTCTTTCCTCCTTCCTTCGTGATCTTCAAAACATAATCAAGCCTCTTATCTCACTCCTAACCAGATTCCTTAATGAAATCCTGTTCAATTTAACTAGATAAACAAAAGCACCTTAAATATACTTATCCGGGTTGTCTGGTCTTAGGCGATTTCTCCAGCCTGATATCTCTTTACAGAAGGCCCACGACAAGGCGTATTCATTATTAGTTAAGAAAGGAAGGCCGTGCCAGGGGATGAGGACACTGACACTGACTTGGTAGAGGAGTTCTAGGTGAGAGAGTCTGAGGCAGAGTAACAGTTCTAGGATACATATATATACAATAAATATTTCAGTAGACCGCCTGAAGCCAGCATATATGCCCAGCGAGGGCAACACGGAAGTTAGACCAAGGTCAATTTAAAAAAAATCATCGCAGTCCACAGAGAAGAAAGAAGAGGAACACTATCGGACGAGATCAGGCTGATCCGTCAAGCCAACAGTCCCCCTCTCGGAAGCACTGGTATAGGCGGGAAAACATCCCCATATTAAGCTAACGGTTGTCTAGCAAGTAACTTGGATAAAAGCTACCAGAATGGGCTACGATAACTACCGTCTATCCTCAAAATAAGTAAATTAATTCAAAAAAATTATTATGCTGATATAACCGGTACATATTTCTTGTTCTTTACACAAACAATAAGCTTTTCTATGAAAATAAAATAACGCGGGTCGAAAAACAAGAGGAATAGCCGAATGCCAATCGGTTCCAGCGCCTGGGCCGCCTGATGTCATCCAAGACGATGGACGGTTTTTCTCACAGCCCTTGGCCGTCACGATATACCAGTCCTCAAAATGAATTCCCAAACACAATGGAACGCACCACAGCCTCTAGACCTTCCACCCACGTTAGGGGATATTCTCGAAGAGATGGACGTGTAGGTTAAATTCCTGGAACAGCCCATAGTGTCACCAATGGTTGACCCGCCTTACATTCCAGCAGGATATGGAATCACAACGATCACCTATACTCCTACACCAATCAAGAAGACTGTGAGCTTACAGACTCCGCAACGCTGGACTAAAAAAAACCAACGCCTTTACTCTCCACGATGATGCACTGCTGCAGCCAGAACCAGGGCGCAACAAGTCTAGTTCTAGTCCGTCCGCTTCATCTCGCTAACTAGAACTGTCATGATAGGAGCCAGCTTACTAGTTCCCGAGATGAAGCGGACGGACTAGAACTGTCAGGAGAGGAGCCAGCTTACTAGTTGCCGAGATGAAGCGGACGGACCAGTAAGCTGATAAGGCTCGGTGCAGCTCTAGTATTATCATATTAACATATATACATTTATACCACAAGAGATCGTATTTTTATAATGATAAACTTATATACAATTATACAGATTCTTAGACGCTTGTAGTGCTGGCCCCTGGCGGGTTATAGCGGTACTCCGTGCTCGCTCACTGTTACATACTTTTATGGAATGCACATGGACTACATAACCACCGAGATGAACTTGACATATTCCTCCATGAACATTTCATCGACATAGCACTACTGTCTGAAACCCATTTCACAAAGCATTCTTACTTCTACATTCGCGACTACATTACATATAGAACAGATCAAACTGACAACACATCACACGCAGGTTCTTGTATCCTTATTCATAAATCTTTACCTCACTCCCTTATTCCTTCCACTCCGTCTGATATTATTCAATCAAAATCCGTCAGCTTATCCTCTCGCCCGTTTAACATTACACTTTCAGCTATATATTGTTCTCCAGGTACTTCCCTTTCCAATAGCCATCTTGACTCCTTATTCCGGTCCCTTGGTCCACGATTTATTGCTGGAGGAGATTTCAACACCAAAGATCAACAGTGGGGATACAGAACGTCCAATACTCGTGGTAGGACTCTTTCCCGAGTCACAATATCCAATAGTTACTCCATCCTCTCTCCTAAAAATACTACTTATTGGCCTACATCCCTTAAAAAACGTTCCGATATCCTTGCTATATTTGTTACTTCCCAAATACCCACATCACAATCCACAATTCAATCTTTAGATGACCTCTCTTCAGATCATAGCCCGGTTCTACTTCACATCCATTCTAATCCTATTCCTAGACCCTCCCCCCGTTTAATTGTTACAGGACAGGTAAACTGGAAAAAATTTCGGACTGATCTTGAAAACGTACTTAACTTAAAAATTCCACCAAAACAAAAGAACATATCGACTCTGCTATCGAAATACTTTCTAGATCGATAGGAACTACTATCACTAACAATACTTCACCAATGAACATAAAAAGTTTTAGAGAAAACAACTTACCTCGTCACATACGAGCATTATTAACAGCAAAACGCCGGTCAAGAGCGAGGTGGCACAGAACAAGATATCCCTCGGACAAAACTCATTACAATACATTGACTAACAGACTAAAAGCAGAAATTAGAAAACACAGAATACAAAATCTCCGGAACTTAACAGAAAACTTAAATACCACTGACAAATCATTATGGAGAACTACTAAAATACAAATCCTTCAACCATCCACTTCTCACTGAAAATAAGACTTGGACACGATCAGATGAAGAAAAAATGGGATTCAAATGTTCGGCGAACACCTCTTCAAAACCTTTAACCCCCTTCCCGATATCCTTAATCCTATCCATCTTGAACATGTTGAAGCAAAGATTACAATTCCAGTCCAAATGACCCTTTCTTCTAATGTCTTTTATCCCTCAGAAATAATGAACATCATCCACCAATTACCTTCTAAAAAAGCTCCTGGCCACGATCTTATCACAGCACACATTGTGAAACAGCTCCCTCGTAAAGCCATTCTATTCCTTACCTATATCTATAATGCTACTCTCCGATCCACCTATTTCCCTGACCCTTGGAAAATGTCGATAATAAAAATGTTTCTCATACCCTCCAAGCCACTTGAATATCCATCTTCCTACCGTCCTATTTCACTCCTGCCAATTATGGGAAAAATCCTAGAAAAACTCTTATTAAAACGCCTCTATCCAATCCTTGACTCATTCATGTTATTCCTGACCACCAGTCTGGATTTAGAACGTCTCATTCTACCACACAACAGAGTCATCGAGTGGTTGATGTCATATCTTCCACATTGGAGCGCGGTATGTACTGCACGGGGGTCTTAGGTATAAACTTCGTCAATTCCTATATTTACATATTTCTTTATAATCCGCTCCTACTTCACTGATAGAACCTTTAAAGTAAATCATAACCTAGCCTACTCATCTCTCTTTTCTCAGTCCGCCGGTGTTCCTTAAGGTAGTATCTTAGGTCCCATTCTTTATACAGCTGACATCCCAACCCATCCTAACACAGTCCTAACAACACACGCTGATGACACATGTATACTTTCTGTAAACAACGACCCAACTAATGCATCACAAACACTACAGGCACACATAACATCTATTGAAGAATGGTGTAAAAACTGGAGAATCAAAATATCCTGACAAATCCCACCATATCACCTTTACTCTCCGTCGTAAACCTCTGCCCTCCTGTCCTACAGTATCCTTTCTAAATACTCCACTAACGCCTGTTGAACAGATTTGATACTTAGGACTCCACCTTGACAAGAGACTAACTTGGAATCCACACACAAGACTGAAACGACAAGAAACTGCTCGTAGATTCCGATTGTTACAACACTTACTTGACAAACGCTCTAAACATCCCATTCACTACAAAAAATTAGTATACACTACGATAATCAGATCAATTTGGAAATATGGAATTGAGCTCTGGGGCTCCACCTAACCATCGAATTCCTCCAGCATCCAATCGGTACAATCCAAAATCCTACGTAAAATCCTTGATGCTCCTTATTACGTTACAAATAAACTCATTCACAAAGACCTTAACATCCCATTCGTTGCAGATTTGACCCAAAACAGATATGCGTTTTTTCATTCCAAACTCTTTACCCATCCTAACCCATTAATTCATAATCTCTCATCCTTAACAATCCCTGATAATCCTCCGAGGCGTCTGAAAAGAAGATGGCCACGGGACCTTCTAATTTAAATTAATGTATGAAGTACCACCAATGGGTGTTTCCTTCCCAAGATTTTCAAGTGTATATAAAACATACAACATATTTACTTATTGTATTATTTTGTACAGTTGTAAATGACATTAAATAAATAAAAAAACATTTCGCACTGCTTTCTCTCCTATTATTTTTTGTTTCACTTCACTAAAAGATAACTGGTGTCGAAACCCATAATATTGCGTCCTACGAAATTATGATGTTCCATAACTCGCTTTCTTATGAGGTACTAATTATAACAATTCAGGGCGATATAGTCCTGGGGAGGCAAAAATGTTTGTAAAAGTTTTAATTTGAAATGATAATACGGTTATGCTATAATTATAATATCATAGCATAACCGTGGCCCGGCAGAATTGAACAATTAATAACTCACGATCTGCTTGAGTACTAATTCTAATATTTTAGTACTAAATAGTACCAATTAGGTACTAATTCCTGTATAAGTTTCAACTTGAAATTCCAATAGTGCCCGGCCAGGGACATGCTTTTGAAAAATAAAATACTTAATATCTCATCAGTTATTTAGGCAATAATACTAAAATTTTAGTACCACATAGTACTAATTAGTTACTAATCTTTGCGAAAGTTTCAATCCGAAATTCCTAATTTGACAGGCAAAAAGTATGATAATGTGGCCGCGGCATGTTCCTGGTCCGGCAGAATTGATCACATCATAACTAGCGATCCTTTTGGATACTAATTCTAATATTTAGTATAATTAGGTACAGATTCGTGAATGAGTTTCAACTCCAAATTCCAATTCCAATAGTCCCGAACTACATGTCTCTGGCCCGACAGAATGAACACGAAATAACTCGTGATTTTTGTGAGTACTAATTTTAATATTTGGGTCCTCAATAGTGCCAATTTGTTACAAATTCGTGTGTAGGTTTCAATTCGAAAAATTCCGGGCTGGCATGTCCCCTGGCCCTGCAGGATTGAACACGTAATAACTCGCGATATTTTTGGGTAATAATTCTGATATTTTAGTAATAAATAGTACTAATTTGTGTATAAGTTTGGAATCGAAATTGGAATTGGTGGGGGGGGGGCATGCGCCTCTATCTTCCAACAATTAAATTAAAAAAAAAAAAACTGCATTGGTCCAAAGATTGGGTTTCTTACAAGACATCTTCTTAAACTTATTGGTTGATTATTTGTGAAATGGGAATTAATAATAAAATTTGGTGTAGTAGTCGGGTGCCTCCCACTAGAGGCTACGGCTCCTTGCAAATTTGGTGTAGTAGTCGGGTGCCTCCCACTAGAGGCTACGGCTCTTTGCAAATACATTCCCTTTATACCAAGATTCTCTATTAATAGACAACTTTACTAACGACCTACCAATATGTTTAAGCCGTGATGTTATATTAACTTACATTAAGAATATGTACTTTGGTTAGTAGTATAAGCTGAATCATATTTTTAGTTATTCTGCATTTAATTTTATTTCCATGTTACAGACATTCTGCGTTGTCTCGAAGAGGTTTAGGAAAAACTACATCCACAGGTTCACATCTACATCATCCTTCTACCTCTTCTCCCCATGGAACCCAGTGAGAAAGAGTTGTATATTCCTGTGTACAAACCAATACTTTGATTACACCGTAATGACAACCATACTACTCAACTGTATATTCTTAGCTAAGACTGAACCTGTAGAAGAAGCTGAGTGAGTACTAGTTTGTATATGTTTTGAGTGAACGTATTGAATTTGTTCCACTTATGATATAAATCTATCTAAATATTTAGTTTTTGGTTGGCTCTTTTTAATTTTAATTTATTATCTAGATTAATTACCTCAGACAGTATCAACAATTATTTTATTGTTAGCTTATACAATTATACAATTATATATATATTAGAGTACTTTCGGTGTCTAGCACTCGGTCGCCATTTAAGCCAGTCCCGTAGTTTTGTGATGACAGGAAGCGAATCAAATATTTCTCTAAACCTAACAGGTTGAGCATTGTAAATTTCTGATGATTTCTATGCTAAGTACCAAGACTCGTTAGTTCGATTTTATATATATATAACTTATAACTTTTATTAACTAATAATTTCTATTTAATTTTAATTTTCTTTTAAAGAATCAAGGATTAAGTTGTTTATTAAACTCAAATTTATTCAAAAGGGATTTAAAAAAAAGAACTATGAGCTGAGGTTCCTTCCTCTTTTTATACGTTCACTGCTTGGTTCATTATTATTAATTGTCAGTTCATTGTTCCCAGTTTCGAGTTGGAATGTCATTGGAATCTTTTGACAATTATTGCTTACATCAATGCAAATCATTATTAAAATTGATTAATATTAATATCTTCGTATTTCTTGTTGATTTCCTGCTCGTTTGGCATACTTTTTTAACTCAATGCATCTAGATTTGTGACAAAAATTAAATTACAATTTAATTTCGTCTAAACATTGCTCTAGAAATATTTGATATTAAAATCATTTATAAGATAATGCTTTAAATTTGGCTGTTTATTATTCCAATTTACCATTTAAAAAGTACTACCGATCCCGTTAAGTTTATTTTGTGGTAAGGTTGCTACACACTTTTAGGTACACGGTACACAGATCTTGTTTTCCTTTGAATATGTCAAATCCAATTAGTTTGCATGCACATCGAATTGCATCGCAATTCCAAACACTTAATCTTGTTTGAACTAGATTTACATATAATATAATTGCAAATATACTGTTTACATGAAATTTGATCGCCATTTAGAAGTATAGAAGCTAACAGGAGCCTTGATCAATTCCTAAGAATTGGTCATTCTCAGATTTTGAATTTCCTATTTTTACGCTTTGGTACTACATAATTTGAAGTCTCCCTCCTAACTTCGCTAATCGACCATCCTAATCCCTGAACAATGTTTAATATTCATTTCGACAACTAGGAACTTGATTAAGATGTATTGTTTACTTTAATTCGTTTCAACTACGCTTTCACGAAAAATCTTTTTTTTAAACCAATATTCCTAAGAAACAGACTCTTACAATGAGCAACTTTAAATAGTCAACGTACCATAATAACGGTGCAGTTAGCATCTCAATGTAGTTACTAATTATGTTAATTTTGATATTACGTTGTGATGACAACTTGTTGCTATTTTTCTACTGCAGGAAAACATATAATGGACTAAATGTGGATTCTACAATCCTGAATATAATAACCACACTTTTAAAAAAATACCCTCAAATTTGGATTGTTTTCCACCTTGGACACACTGTGTGACGGTCGCTTATATTACAAAAAAATATGGTAATGAAGTTAACATTGTATTTTTTTTTTTTTTTTTTTTTTTTACGGAATAAAGATTTAGAAATACAAATTT
>NW_027116284.1:114827-122828 GCF_000696795.3 Halyomorpha halys
CTCATACCGTAACTTATATATATATATATATATACACACACAATTAAAGCAAACAACGTTTCTTACAAAATGTGGATATTCTTATTTCATCGTATGGTGACCCTCAAAAGTCTACTAAACTGCTTCTAACAAAGGCCATTTGTTAGTAATTCCTTCTGATTGTTTGCTTGTGCCCAACTCTCAAGTTCTTACACTTGAAACTATCTATTTTACAATTCCCGGGAATTCATTGTCCAAATCTGACAAATTGGTTTGAAGGGAGGTTCTGGGGTTTTTCACGGAGAACCGAAAAGTGATCTACGTTTAGAGCGTTCTAGCGATATCTCAGTTTGACCAAACATGAAATAAAGTATACGTATCTTGTGGAAAACTCTGCCTACTTCAATTTAATATATATTATTAGTCTTCGAGAAATACTTAGTTTTCTATTTTCATCCGCAAAAGTGGAAAAAGATAATGATTTTGGGCTTTTTTTTTGTTTTTTTCTATTTTGCTGTGAAAACGACAGTTTCACTTTGGTGTTTGGAAATTGGAAATTTGGTCCAATAGACCATAAGATATACTCTATTGAGAAAACGAAAAACACTGGTGGCCCCAGGCAGGACGCATCACTGCCTGCGTTCGCTGTGGGGAATGCACCAGGCCCACCCTTCACTGTACCAAGGCGCATGTTACCTCGTATACAAAATTCATAAAAAAGCTAGAGTTAATAGAAAATCTAAAATTTCATCCAGGAGGCTACACCTCAAAATCCACCAGGTTAGAATCCTCATTATGGGCGGGAAGACTTTCACGGGCCCACCTCCCCCCCCCCCACAACAGTCTTCGGAGCCGGCATGGGTTTCAAACATCAAGTCAATGTTCCAAGACGTCAAAGGTATTTTAGGTACACTAATGATCACACTCAACCTCGTACTTCAGAACATATATACGAACTGGACTCAATAAAGGGCTGTCTTTTTACGAGGTTTGTGTTTGTACTTCGTAGAGTGTAGTTCCTAGGTGACATGAGCTCCAAGGGATTCGACATTAAACATTCAAATAAAGGATAAGGTATTTTTGTTACATTGATGGTACTTTTTCTTTTTATTGTTAATTTTTTATTTTTTTATTTCCGTATAAGAAAATATACATACATATACATTATATATGTAACTTACGAGCACTTAGATTGAAAGACTAATAAAAAAGGAAAAAAGGGAACAGAATTATAACGCACGCTTACTAGAATGATACTGCCTTTATTCTCACTGAAATGCTCCTATATGCATTATCAGTGCTTATTTACATAGTGAGTTAGGATTAAGGTTGTAATAAGGTCTTTTCCTACCATAACTCTCCCTCCCCATCAGTGTATGCACATGCCTCATAAACTCCAAAAAGATAAAAACACAAAAATTAAGAAAAAACTAACCTATGTACTGGAAATAAAAGAAAAAAAGAAAACTAAAACACTTTTCATAACCTAAAATTAGCACACTCACTGCACAAAGAAAATCGCTCACTCCTGTTCCCCTCACCGCAAAGTTAATGTAACACGCATATCTTCAATATATGTAAATCTTTACAACCGTATACATCAAAGTTATGTATAATAGACATTCTGACAATGCTTATATTTTACAGAAAGAGATAAAAAGCTGAAAAGCCCAAAAATACAAGAAAAAGAAAACTTTTGCCTTTGCAGAGTTGAGAAAACTCCATATTTCAGTGATTGTCTGACATGGGTCTACATGAACCCTCCTTTGTTTCTTGGGTTCGTTAACACTCTCTATAGTTGCTCTCTAATTGTAATAACCCTGAATGGTTCCTCATATCTTTGAGGCTTTATTGAAAAGATCGAACACCGTAACCCATTTGTACCCTCTCCAGGTGAAGGTGTCGATCTGCAAGTCTGCGAGTGGTGTGTTCGCGGTAGGCGTTTCCTCATGTGTTGCCTTGGGCGGGTGTCTATCATACTTGGTGCTTAGACACATGTCGCATTTCCCAATGGTTTCCTGAATAGTTTTCCGCATCCCCCACCAGAAGTACTTTCGACGAAGAGCTTGACGTTCAGGCCGCGGTGATTGGTCTTCCCTGACGGTACGCCAGGGTGACCTCCTTCTGTTGCCCTTCATCTCGGAGGGTTTCTACCATCATCATACAACGAATGAAGGTTTGGTCCACGCATATTTGTTCCCGTCTCCACAGTCGCCGAATTTTCTACCACACCCACGTATAAGTGGTAAGTCCTCCCTGCCTTGGATGCATCATTAAACCCAATAAAGCCAGTATTTTCCAGCAGTTCAAGGGTGCTAGATCTTATTCCTTTTTCTCTTTTTTGAAATTTTGCTTTCGCCGATACTTAATTTATATACATATATATCTTAAGTATCGTCGAGTGAAAAGGGTATGAAATGAATCTCACGGGTTCCAGAAATAGAATGCCCTTTATTGAATCCAATACTTCTATATATACTAGTCAGTCAGCTGTTCGACTCGATCAGCTGATACGGCCGGTCAGCTGTTATCGTGCTTCGGCCGTAACTCCCCCCACCTGATTACAAACAATCCTCGTAAACTTAAACTGCATATTATTATAACATATAAAAAAAATTAAAACTATCTACACTGAACTATAAAGCAATCCAAAGAATAATAAAATAAAATAGATACATTTCCTATAGTCTAATTTCCTTGTGGTGATATGAGGACATTCTATGTTGTAATTACCGGAAGTTTTGACTGTCCAATGTGGACAGTTCTCCTCTTTCTAGGTTCTTTGACGCTTTCTATTGTTACGATATTAAGTTATCGAATGATGATCACTCTAAATGGGTCCTAATACCTTTGCAGCTCCTCCCCTCTATTGGTCCCCACTTTCCTATATACAACTGTCCCAATATTTATTCTACCCATCAGGTCTCTGACATTCAAGTTATATTTAGACACTCTTCTACTTTTGTCCCTGCAAATCCTGTCTCTGCCTTTTCCCCACAACTTTTGCAAGGCCATCACATTACCAGCCATTTCATCTTCTCCCAGCAAAGTGCCACGGTAGTCCCGTCGAAGCCCCTTCATCCCAAAAAGAATTTCGAATGGGGCAAATTCCGTGACTATGTGTATGGAGTGGTTGTATGCGGTGGCTGCCATTTCCATCGCGTCATCGCCCTCTTTCAAACTGGTACACTCGTAGCTGGTCACTTAGAGTGCTATGAAGCCGTTCTATCCCTCCGCGGCTCTTTGGATGTTGAGGTGACACACCACATCCAATATTCTCATTTCCTCTCTGATGGTTGCGTTGTCAAATTCTCTCCCACTCTTGGGAGAAATTCTGTCGGGGATGCCAAAAAATTGAAACCATGACCGAAGGGATCGTAAAACCAACTCCGCTGATCTATCCTGCACCGGGTACCATTACCATTACCATTACCACCTTACTGAATATATCAATAATTGTGACCCACTTATAGCCTTTCCAGGTGAAAGAATCCACCTATAAGTCACTGAGCTGTGCATTCGCGGTAGGGGTCTCTTCTTGAGTTGCACAGGGTGGGTGCCGATCATATTTCGTCCTGAGGCACACCTTCCATTAACAAAGAATCTCATGCGCTTCATACCACACCAGAAATATTTGCGCCGCAATGCTTGTAGAGTCTCGTTCAGCCCACGATGATTAGTTTTTCTTTGGTGATAAGCCAAGGTTACCACCTTCTGATGTTCCGGGTCTCTCAGGGTATCTACCAACGATGTGCATCGAATAAATGATTAATCAACGCCGATCTTTTCCGTTCTCCATAGCTGCTGGATCTTTTCGCATACCGTCGCATTTCCAACATATAAATGGTGAATATTACCGGTTTTGGATGCTTCTTTCAGCTCTCTGCATATTTGGTCCTCTTTAACACCCGGTTGTGACCAGATAGTCGAAATGATACTACCAACGTACTTACTCTGTTCCATCTTTAGCAAACCCGTGGTTTTTGTCTCCCAAATAATCTGGTACGCCTTGTTGTTTATAATATTCTCCAACTCCTCCATTTCTGTCGGTCTTTCATCGTTCGAACTTTCTTCTGTGGACGTTTCCTCCCTAATCTGGTTCTCTGATGACACTGATTGTTGTTTTCTTCCGGAGTTCACTCCCTCAAGAATTGCATTCCAACTCCAGATGGTTCTCCATGGTAATCTTATACTGCATTTATCATGATCCCTCGTGAAAGCCAAACTGCTACAACGTTTTGTACGTTGTGTCCATATTATGCTGGCTCAACAGTTCCTTCCACCGTGTGACTCTCGCGGACGAATCCTTTAACTTCTCCATCCATTGCAGGAGCCTGTTGTCCGTCTGAACCTTAAATCATCTTTCAAAAAAGTAGAGTCGGAAATGCTCTATTGCCCACACAATTCCCAGTAGTTCTGGTTCCAAGGCGCTGTATCGGACTTCTGCCTTTGTGAGTCTTCTACGAGTGTATGCCACAGGACTTTCTCCTACCTCAGCTACTTGTGACAGGACCGCTCCCAATGCGAACTCACTAGCGTCTGTTGTTAATGTGAATTGCTAGTCGGGAACCGCTAGTACTGGTTCCTTCTGCAGCTGGTTTATTCATTTACGAATATTACTCTCAATGGCTGGCGTCATTACTATCGAACTACCCTTTTTTAGCAAATTATTAAGGGGTACCAGATATTCCGCCATATCAGGGACGAACTGAAGATAGTAGTTTAATGCCCTTAACAACCTCCTGATTCCTTTTATGTCGGTTGGCACCGCCATCCGATATAAGGCCGCTACCTTCTGCACATCTGGTCTAACCCTCTGGTATGTCCTAGAAAATTCATATGTTTTTGTCCAAGCAATGACTTCTCCCGAGAGAGTTTCAGCCCAATGTCTCGCATCCTCTGGAACGCGCTGTGTAGATGATTCACATGGTCCTTATCCGATTTACTAAATACTAGGAGGTCATCCATGTAAACCTGGCAAACTGCTTCATCTAAGCCTCTCAAGAATTCGTCCGTCAATCTCTGGAATGTAATGGGCGCGTTCTTCATCCTCGTAAATTTGTAATGCCCTCTTTCGAAAGTAAAAGGAGTTTTGTGTTGGTCCTCTGGGTGCAAACGAATCTGGAGATACCCTGCTTTCAAGTCTAAGGTACTAACGATTTTAGCTCCTCCTAGTCTGTCAAGGATATTTTCTAACCTCGATATCGGGTTCTTCTCACTGACGGTATTCTCATTGAGCTTACGATTGTCGACGAACACTGTATATTTTTCCTCGTTCTCACCTGGCAACCCTTTCTTTCGAACTATCCATAACGGACTATTATAGGGTGACGTGCTGTCCACAATGATCCCTTGTCTTCTTAAGTTTTCCCTCTCTTATGTGCTTCCGATGTGCCTGTGGGTATCGTCTTTCTTTAACATATGTCACTCTTTCCTGCATTAATGGAATCTCATGAACCATCCTTCCTGTTGCACCCAATACTTCTCCTTCATTATAGAAAATTTCATCAAATTCCGTTGTAATGGCGTCCTTCCAATTCTCCGCCTGCACTACAGCCCCTACTCGTGGCTTTCCGTCTGCTATTGTTTGTTGGCATCTATACTTCTTCCGTCCGATTTTAATATCACATTTCCCATTACTATTCTTTATCCTAGCCCCCACCTTCTCTAAAAGATCACAACCAATAATCACCTGATAATCCCTGGGCATCCTACTCACTACATGAATTGTTAAAATGTCCCCATTAGTTCCCCACTTACCCAATCCAATCTCTAACTCCTCCTCTACACTGCATGGTCCACCTAGAGTAATTAATTTACATTTACAAACCTTTAATTGGAGTGTCCTCCCCACGCCGCTCAATTTCTCTAGTACTTCTCTAAAAGCAATGGTGTTTGAACTGCCCGTGTCCACGAAATATCTAACTCCTCCGTTCACTCGGATTATAGGCAGACCGCCCTGCTTTCCTTTCACGTGATAGTTTCTCAATTTGCGGTCGCCTCTCTCCTTACATCCTCCTCAGGGACGTGACGGCCGTGCGGGTTGGGGCGCAGGTCCCAGTGGGTTCGATTCCCACCTGGGGCAGTTAAACATTCATTTTTCAGCGGTCCCGAAGAATGAATCTATACATTCCCACCTTGATTAGTATGTGGCGGCAACCTAGGTAGGCGTCAGGGGTTGGCAAAAAGGACCCACAGGCCCTCTTTCCAGACTTGTTCCCTCCACCAAAGACCAGTAACAGTACATCCTCCTCAGATCTCACGTGTCTTATTTCCTCCTTGTCCTCGCCTTCATGCGCTTTCTCGGCTCCTTTGCTCATGACCATTCCTTTGCTCATCAACTTTGTCTTCAGTTTCTGATACTCCTGAAACTACCATCGGCTCACTTGGCGATCTGCCCAGTCTCTGCCGAAGGCTTTTCCTCCTTACTTGTTGGGCATTGACTTCCATTGGCTCGCCTTCGTCCATATGCCTTCTTCGATGTATGTATGGGCATTGCCGGGCGATGTGTTCTTCGTTTCCACACTCGAATCACCGAGCTCGGGGACACTGGGCCACCATGTTCCCACTTTTACTGCAACCATGACACTTGCGGTCTTTTCGGCGGCTTCTTGTTCCTGTTCCTGTTTTTCCTGATCTTCGTTCCTGTTCAGCATTTTCTCCCGACCGCTATACTTATACTCTCTTCTTCTTCTCAAGGGCGGTGGAGTAGTCCTTGGCTGATTTTACAAAATCATCTTCCATCCTGGTTCTTTTACATTCATTCTGGATTCCTGTTCTCGGGCGCTTGTGTCTATATGTTCCTGAGCACATTATACGAAGGAGCGTTCTCTCGGCATTCCCTCCTTCTTCCCCAACTCTTTTATCAACAAAATCTTTAGTACATTCGATAGGAATTGCATCCGACCCTATACCTGAATTGTCTCCATCATTTCCCTGAGTTTATCGGTGATTCTATTGTTACGTGCCAGGAGTTCTGCAGCATACTGCCCATCAGACTGTCTTGGTTTCTTCGTCTCTCTAATAATCTAAATATGTCCACTTCTGGGCCCCACCGATCTCCTCAAAATGCCTCCTTCAATCTTGCCTTGATCACGCTCCAGGGTGTCTCCTCACCCGCTTGAATTTGATTAAAGATACTTCTTTTCACTCTGCAAACGACTGCTACCCTTAACGTATCCTCTGTGTCGAGCAGATGTTCGGCTGTCTTCGTATCTACTCAACCAATTAGTCGGTCACTCCCTTTCATAAAATGGCTTAACTCCCCTGTCTCCCTTTGAAAATCACTGTGCCAACCTGCCAACCTCGTCATGATGCGATCTCCATCTTTAATAAAATGGTTTAACTCACTGATTTCGTCTAAGAATTGCTCCAATTCTGAGATGGGTTTTGAATATATCCTTAGGGGGTAGCACCGGAACCGCCGCCGGGACTGTCCCAGGGCCGTGGGAACTCTAGGAGCCGATTGCGCCACCGGGATCTGAAGAACTGGCGGCCTCACTGCGGCTGAGGTTGTGGTTGACCATCACCATTAACCATCTTGGTCAGTAAAAAAAATGACAATATAGGCGAAATAAAAGATAAGAAAGCCGGAGGAAAAAAGAGGAAAAAATCCCTGATGAGAAAACAGTTCAAAAAAAAATCTTCAATCGGTGAAATTTTTGTAAAAAGATTTATATTTAGAAAAAAAAATATTTAATCAGTTTCCGGGTCTCGGCACCACTTACGAGCACTTGGACTGAAAGGCTTGCAGAAAAATGGAAAGAGGGAACAGAATTAGAACGTACTCTTACTAGAAAGATACTGCTTTATTATCTCTGTGATGCTCCTTATAGACATTATTGAGATTTATTTACAAGGGGAGTTAGAATTAGAGTTGGATACAAGCCTTGTCCAACCATAACTTATATATAAGTTAACTGTATAACAATAAGAACAGCGTACTAACAGGATTAGCTATCTTTAAATTTAATAATTTCCGGATGTTATGTGTTATGCTTGGTGTCACTACTATCTTGCTTC
>NW_027116284.1:124219-124941 GCF_000696795.3 Halyomorpha halys
ATCTTGAGGCTACAACAAGAACCGGTACTCGCGTTCCCGGACTTTAGCAAGGAGTTCACAATAACGACGGACGCTAGTGAATATGCATTGGGGGCAGTATTGTAACAAGAAGGCGAAGGAGGAGAGCGCCCCGTGGCGTATGGTAGCAGGAGGCTAACGGACCCTGAATCACGGTACAGTGCTCTCGAGAGAGAACTATTAGTAATTGTTTGGGCGGTTGAGCACTTTAGACCCTATGTGTTTGGGAGGCGTTTTAGAGTCCATACCGATCACCGGCCTCTTCAGTGGGTAGGGAAATTGAAAGAGTCTTCAGCGCGCGTTACCCGTTGGAAAGAACTCCTCAGTCAATTTAATATGGACATCGTCTATTAACCAGGGAAGGAAAACGTAGTGGCGGACTGGCTCTCTCGTGCAATTATCATTAATGCAGTTGAAGAGGAACAAGGCGAAACTACAGGAGACGTTAGACAATTCCTTCGGGAATGGACGCCAGGAGATGGAGAGCCTTCCAATATACCGGCGAACGAAGAGGAAAATCGGACATCGGGAGACGAAAGCTCTACCGGGGGCAGGCCACCCGAAATAGAGGAACTGGAAGAAATCATTAACGACAAAAAACACCAAATCGTCTGGAAAACGAGAACCTCTGGCCTGATGAAGGTGGAATACGCGAAATACGGACAGAGCTCTATTAACACCATATGGTCAGAACCAGGGGTGCG
>NW_027116284.1:125842-127979 GCF_000696795.3 Halyomorpha halys
ACCTGGGATGCCTCCTCGTTACACCCGAAGCAGCAGTTTTTTCTTTTTAATATTTGTGTACATATTTTATTTAATTGTTTTATTTCTATCGGTTGTACGTAAATACGGAATAGTGTGTGCAGTGAGTGTAGTGAATAATGAGCGTGTAGATAGAGTGGATACGTAGAAGTTGAAGTTTTTGGTTATTTCATTTTGTAAATTGTATAATTGAACTTTGTGCATATTTGTGTCTAATACTTTGTTTTAGGAGAATTTTTTTTTCTTGTATTGTATCTTTTGTTTTTGAGTTTACGAGGAATTGTTCGTAAACTGGCAGGGGGCAGTTATGTTTACGGGGTATGTAATAATAATCTTAATACCTAACTCCCTCTGTCAACAATTCTAGAAAGTATAAATATAGGATTACTGTACAGAATAAAGCAGGCTATTATCAGCAACCGTGAGTGTGTTTTCTTGTACCTTCTTTCCTTTTTTTTGAGTTTATAACCCGCTATCTCGTATCTGGTGCCGAAACCCGGGATCACGGGTTACCGTGTGTGATATGATACTCCTATCATATATATATATGGAAATGGTGGAAATCTTCAAAAGACACGGATAGGCCCGTACCTATCCGTGTGTGGGATTTTTACCCACTAAAACCACCGCCCTACACCTGTTCATTCCTCCCCACGGGACCGCCGCTAGGCATTACTTCATGGAGGGAAATGGCTGAGTGCCGCCTCGCATTCTTCGCATGGTTTTCACGTTTCCATGCCAGTTACGTCTTCTAGACAGTATAGGTCAGCAGATATCAGAGTAGCTATAGGAATATCCCATAATGAATGTCTGATTTAATCTAATTTTTTTTTCTGATTTCTTTCAACAATGGAGGAGTAGATAAATCTCGGTCGTTTCAGTAAATCATTTCTTATTATTCTTGAGTCTGGATATTGTATTTTGAAGGCATAACTAATCTGATAGTTTAACCTCTCTTCCTCTCTCAACCTCTTGAGGAATACTGTGGTGAATATCTTCACTGCGTTCCAATGCAGGTCTGATAGTAGCATATAGCTCACCACGTTCTCTGGTGTGATGTGTCCCCCACACACTCTCTCCAATTCACTTCTTTCTGCTGCAAAGCGAATGCAAGTGAAAAACACGTACTCCGCGGTTTCCTCGACAGTCTGACATCCAGGGCATTCTGCGGTGTTGTCCAGTTTGAAGCGGTACTGGTAGGCTCTAAAGCATCCATGTCCGGACAACATTTGGGTCATGCAATAATCCACCTCACCATGCTGACGACCATACCACTTGCCCACATCAGGTATCAACCTGTGAGTCCACCACCCGGAATCTGCAGGCTCCCAACGCTGCTGCCACTGGGCGATGGTTATTTTATCCATATCCATAGTGCCTGATTCTTTCTTCAACAAGGAGTTCCACAGGTGGCATTCGGGCTATCACGCACACAGCTTTGTAGGAAACAGTTCGAAAAAGCGCTAACTGTCCTTAAACAAACTCTGCGATAAACTGGAACCATCTGTCTCCTGCAAGATTTGGTAGCCATCGTTTCTTTCCATATCGGGGCTGCATATAACATAATGGAGGTGACAACAGTAGCCAGAATCCTTCGCCTACTTTCTTTGGGACCTCCGACGTTTGGCGTGAGGCGTGACAAACATTAACATGTGAACATTAAAGCGGAGACGTGCATCGCTCATAACTCCTAGGTACTTTAAGCAAGACTGGGAACGAATTTCGTGCCTACCCACCGTAACAGTAATAGATTCAGTCTGTTTCCTGCTAGTTACGAGGAGAACTTCGGTCTTGTGATCTGCAAGTTCTAGGCCTACCGAAGACAGCCAACCTCGGACCGTAGCAACAGCCTGGTTAGCGATGAGGGTAACTTCTTCCAAGTACTTCGCGGCAACTACAACTGCAACGTCATCTGCGAATCCAACAACATTGGCTCCCTCCGGCTACGTCAATTTAAAGATTGCGTCGTACATGACGTTCTACAGATGAGGTCCTAATACCGAGCCCTGTGGAACACCCCCAGTCACCTTGTATCTCCTTTGGCCAATGTCTGAAAAATAAAACAGAACTCTATCTTTAAAGTAGTCAGTGAGAACTCTCATAAGATAGGCTGGCACCG
>NW_027116284.1:128734-130186 GCF_000696795.3 Halyomorpha halys
TTTCTTAAGCGCTATTTTGTGAGGTCTACCCCATGAGTCTGCATCCACCTCATCACAGAGTTCTCTCCAGCACCGTCGTTTGCTTTCTTTAATGGCTTGTCGGAGGTTCCTTCTAGCTCTCCTGAACTCTTCTTGAAGCACTGAAAACTCCGGTAGACGTCTCGCTCGCTGGTAACGTCTTCTTGCTTGGTTGCAGCACCGGCGAAGATCGTCAATAGTATCTGTCCACCAGTACACTGAGGAATGATGCTTGCCAGGCTTTGAACGAGTCATAGCTGCATCACAAGCCCCAGATATAAAAGAGGTCAGTATAACCGCCTTTTCCACGGCTGACCCTTTTAATTCACACTCATCCTCTAGCATTAAAGTGAATGAAGCGTCATCAAAAGTTTTTGTATTCCAGCCATTAGTCCTCCATCGACAACTCTTCTTTCTTGTAGGCGTATGTAGTGTGATCAATATAGCCTGGTGATCACTGTTTGTATAAAATCTACAAACTTCCCAAGTAGCGATCCGATGCATGCGTTCATTGACAAACGTCAAATCAATGATTGATGATCTTCCTGCTCTTGAAAACATCGAATTTGTTCCGGTGTTCATAAGGATCATATCATTTAGTTGTGCGAAAGCATCCAGGAGAACTTCACCTCGCCGCTTTGTTATTCAACTTCCCCATTCCGTTTCCCATGCGTTGAAATCACCAGCTATGATAGTTGGATTATGGCAACTAACCTCTATGACAATGCTATCCAACAAATTCGTAAAGTCTTCTATTGTGATGCTGGGATAGGCGTAGCAGCTAAAGATGTACACGTCGTTGATCTTCGCCCATACAAAGCCGGAGTGCGCTGTAGTATTCACTTCCTGAATACCTTGGGAATTACAGGCCCAAATAGCAGCTTTACCACTGGCATCGGATACCCACGAGCTGCCATCCAGATTTTTATATTGTTCGCTGAGAATAGCAACGTCAATGTGCTGTTCCCGTACCGTTTGGTAAAGGAGATCCTGAGCAGCTTCGCAATGGTTCAAATTCAACTGGAGTATTCTCATGCACGATGTTGTTGGATTTGCGTCATGGTTTTCAGTGCTAAACGGAAAGCTTATTTCTTCCGCTGGGGTTGTCAGCATCTTCATTTCCCGCACATAATGCGCATTCAGGTTTCTGGTCACAGTCAGTAGCTTTGTGACCCGCTTTACCATAGTTTCAACAGAGGGAGGTCCTATCATTTCCAACACATTTCCGGGCTATGTGTCCGTACTCCCAGCAACGGGAACACTTTGGAACTCTGAGTCTTTCCCGTATACGGCTAACCACCAGTCCTACTCGGACCTTTCCTTTTGCCATAATCTTCTTAGCCTGGAGAACCGGAAGTGAAATGACCGCCGTTTGTGTACCACTGTACTCTTGTGTGTGTGTGTGTGTGTGTGTGTGTGTGTGTGTTTTTTTTT
>NW_027116284.1:130236-141911 GCF_000696795.3 Halyomorpha halys
GAATTGAGCTCGCGAGAGGCCTTTAACTCCCTCCGTGAACTCTTGTAGTCTGAGGGAAAGGATCTTCTCGAATGCCTTACCCATGGTATCCAATAAGCAAATTGGACGACACGTTGACGGGTCCTCCAGTCTTCCCTTACTCTTTGGAATGAGTACGAGGCGCTGTCTCTTCCAAAGTTTCGGAATCGAGCCTTCACGAATGCTGTGTGTGTGTGTGTGTGTGTGTGTGTGTGTGTGTGTGTGTGTGTGTGTGTGTGTGTGTGTGTGTGTGTGTGTGTGTGTGTGCTGAACCCAATAAAGTCAGTCTATTACAGAAGTTCTAGCGTGTCATATCTTATACCGTTTTCTCTTGTTTAACATTTTGCAAAAGAAAATTTTTTCTTTCATTTTTCATTGTTCTCTCTGATTTATGACAGGTACCAGAATAATGAGAGCAGCAGTTCTAAACATCGAAGGTCAGAACTTCACAAACCCACTTGCAGCTGCAGCCAACCAACCTCTAGCAGCAGATAACCAATCTGTAGCTGCAGTCAACCCAGAGATGGAGCCATTACCGGGAGTCTCTTTAGCGCAAGCTTATGCCACGACACTAGAATGGAA
The DNA here is from genome assembly GCF_000696795.3 of Halyomorpha halys. NCBI lineage: Eukaryota > Metazoa > Arthropoda > Insecta > Hemiptera > Pentatomidae > Halyomorpha > Halyomorpha halys. Next base: position 130,837 of record NW_027116284.1, read on the forward strand.
TAAGGTCCGTTCTGCAACGCTTAGGAACTGAGGAAAGCGGGGCTGGACTTTACCGGAGAAACTGGATAATTAAATTACATTTTAAAAGGAGGTGACCGACTAATAAGCTGAATTCTATCGAAGTCTATCGAAAATCTACTCCATACTGAAGATGCAGAGGCATTAGCAGTGTATCAGTCGTGTACAGGGTGAATAGAAGAATTATCAATCCAATTCAAGCAGATGAAGAGACATCCTAGACCGATTTCAAGGCGAGATTGAAGAAGAAATTTGGAGGAAGTTGGTGGGCCCCAGAGGAGGACATATTTATGATAATCAGGGAGACCAAGAAACCAAGACAATATAGTGGAAAGAATACATCGAATACAATCGGCCTAGGACTACTCTGCCGGTCCAAAGAATAAGAGAGCACAAGGATGGCGTTAAGGATAAAAGGCTGAATAGAGACTGAAGATCAGGGCAAGAAAAACCAACAACTTGCACCCGGCGAGAGGACTGTATGAGAAGAGCTCGGAAGTTTAAAACTCAGGGACAAATTCTTGACAGTACTTCTCCGTACTATAGTCCGTTGTGGGCAATGATTTAAATGAGAATTCCTGTAGAAACTACCGAAAATTACAGGGTGGTGATTGATTACAGGGAGCTCAACGAGAATACCATATTCGATCCACCGAATTGAAGATATTTTGTAAAGGCTGAGTGGGGCGACTGTATTCAGCACGTTGGACTTGAAGGCCAGATATCATCAAATTAAAATGCACCCTAAGGATCAACATAAGACGGTAACATTCGAGAGAGGACACTACGATTTTACAAGGATGTCATTTGGCCTCAGAAATTCTCCCAGCGCCTGATAAACCAGTTTTTGCTGGTTCTGAACCAGGAATATATGAACCGAAAAAAACAACCTCAAGCTACAATCAACAAAACTTTAGCAGTAGGCAATACTCCCGAGGAGATTCAGCCATTACCAGAAGTCTCTTTAGCGCAATTTCATACCACGTCGCTAAAATGGATTAAGGTCCGTACGGCAACCGCCTAGAACTTGAGAAAGGCGGTGTCGGACCTAGAGAAATTCACCGGAATTTCCATTGCCAGAGAATTAAATAATTTTTTAAAAGGAGCGATCGCCGAATGGGATGAATAGAAGCGAAGATGTCGGAGGATCTACTGGACTGAGAGGATGTAAAAGCACTGAAAGCAGCGGTAGTCTGCCGAGTAGAAAGAAGTATCGTAAATCAGACTCAGAAAGATGAAGAGACTCTTGGAGGGTCATCAAATACATCAAAGTAAAAGATTAAAGATGGTATTCGGAGGAGGACGGTGGACCCCAGAGGAGGATATATTCATGATAAACAAAGAAACGAAAAAACCGAGACCGTCTACTGGGCAGTATGCCGCAGAACTCCTGGCACGCAATAACAGAATCACTGATAAACCCAGCGAGATGATGGAGACAATCCAAGTACAGGATCGGATGCAATTCCTGTCCATGTTACTGAAGATTCAGTGTGCAAAAGACACTGGGGAAGAAGGAGGGAATGCCGAGGGACAGCTCGTTTGTGGAATGTGCTCAAGATCTTATAGAGACAAGTGCTAGGCAAGTGGAGGCCCGAATGAATCCGGGGTGGACACGGATAGAATATCAAAGACCGAGAAACATGTCTAACCCTTGAAGAAGGAGAGAGCACAGAGATGGTAAGAGAGAGAGAACTAGCAACCAGGAAAATAGAGAGTCCCAAGTGAGACCCAGAAACAATGGGGGCAGGAGGACCGCAAGTGACATGTTTGCGGGAAGGTTGGGATAGCACGTTGCTTGCGCAAGAGATGCTTTGAATGAGGAACAGAGAGACATATAGCCCGACAGTGTCCCTATATGTGTCGGCGGAGAGAGGTATCAACCTGAACCCATGAAGATAAACGCACAGGAATTACGGAGAAGAAAAATCTCGCGAAGGACGAATTGGATCTGCGAGTGAAGCCACGGAATTGGTCAAGACCTCGGAGATAGAAAATGAAGCAGGGGACTCTGGGTGAGAGAACGATCAGCGAGAAACGAGGAGGACTTGGAGAAGAATCTGCTAGAAAACGAGGAGGACTTGGAGAAGAACCTGCTAGAAAACGAGGAGAGTTTCGACGAGTGTGTCCACAGAGGGGCGACCGCACGTTGGAGAACCATCATGTGAGTGGAGAGCACGGCGGTTTGCCTATTATTCTAGTGAAGAGAGGAGTAAGCTGTCTGGTTGACACTGGGAGCTTTACCACAATCGTCTCCCGAGAGGACCTTGAGAGATAGAGTGACCGAGAGAGAAAACTACAGGTAAGAGTATGTAATTGTTTGTTGACCGTTCTGCGTGGGTCCTATAACATTGAAGAAGAAACAGAAATGTAATTGTGTCACTGGGGAACTAAGGGAGAGAAGGTTACAGTCCAAGAAATAGGGAAAATGCCCCAAGGCTACCGAATACTCATCTGTCAGAAACTCGTAAATGACGGTAAAGCTAGAGTTGGCGTTATAAAACAGAGGGAGAATTAGAAAGAGATATATTGAACAAATAAGATGATATTTTTTTTCAAATAAGGGGAAGTTTTAGGAGCTACAGGAAGAATGGAAATCACTTCGAAGCAGGATAAGGTGACGTACGTTAAGAAGAGGCGATACCCCCAGGCACTTCCGATACCACGATACCACCACCGAAAACACATTAGGCAGGAGATAGAAAGTTTACGGAAGCAAGAGGTAATTGTGGACAGCACTTCGCTCTATAGCAGTCCATTGTGGGCAGTACGCAAGAAGAGTGACCCGGGAAAAAATGGTGAAACGTACCGGGTAGTAATCGATTATCGTAATCTCGATGAGAATACGGTGGATGACAAATACCATTTTCCGATGAATACTTTGATGATATTTGAAGATATTATTTATAGATTAGGCGGTACGAAGGTTTTAGCACATTGGATCTAAAGGGGCGATTCCATTAAATTAAAATGCACTCCAGTGATCAGCACAAAAGTGCATTTACTTTTGAAAGAGGCCACTAGGAATTAGCCCTCCAGCTTTCCCGAGAAAAGTCAGCACTAGGGGAAGAGCAGATAAATTTTGTTGGGCATACCAAATCCCGGAAAGGTGTGAGACCGGACGTCCAGAAGGTGTCAACTCTACAAAAGGTTAAGGTACGAACAGACGTGAAAGGGATTCAGCGATTACTAGGAGCATTAAATTACTATCGAAGGTTTGTTTCGGATATGGCAGAGTACCTTGTGCCCCTCAATAATTTGTTAAAGAAAGGAAGCAAGGTAGTAGTGACACCAAACATAACACATAACATCCGGAAAAGCATTGAACAACTTCAACGGGAATCAGTTCTTGCATTCCCCGACTTCAATTTTACGCTCACAACAGATTTAAGTGAGTATGTTCTAGGAGCGGTGTTGGCACAGGAAACTGAAGAGGGGGAGTGTCCTGAAGCCTATGCCAGTCGTTGCCTCACCGAAGCGGAAGCCAGATACAGAGCCTTAGAACGGGAACTTCTGGGAATCGTGTGGGCAGTGGAGCATTTCCGGTCCTGTGTGTCTGGAAGGCGTTTTAGGGTTCACACTGATCATAGACCGTTGCAGCGGGTAAGAAAATTGAAAGAGTCATCACCAGATGGAAGGAGATCCTCAACCAATATAATATGGACATTACATATAAGCCTGGTAAAAACAATGTTTTTGCTGACTAGCTCTCAAGGGCAATAATGGTCAAAGCGATCAAGGATAATCAGGGAGAACCATCAGGACACGCTAGACAGTTCTTGAGAGAGTGGGCCTCGGAAGAAGAACAACAACCAGGCACAGAAGAATCAGGAAAAAGAGGAGAGACATCCGAAGATAAAGACTCAACTGTGGAAAGACCAACCGAGATGGAAGAAATTGATGAAATCACTAATGATAAACGTCGGCAAATCATATGGAAAACCAGAACCTCGGGGCTACTGAAGATGGAGCATGAAAAATACGACAGCAATAATATTGTGACTATATAGTTCCAGCTCAGTCTCAGGGAGAACCAAATCTGCATAGCACTAAAGGATGCATCGAAAACAGGACTGACATCATCTATACTTATGAAATGTAGTGCTGTGGGACAAAATTTCGCGTCTTTGGTGGATGGAATAGATTGGGGTCGACGGTTGTTTATACGCTGTGAGACGGAACATCAAAAGGAGGTGACCCACACATATCACCAGGAGAAAACAAACTATAGAGGGCTGAACGAATCGCTACAGGCGTTGCGCCGTATGGTGGGGTATGAAGCGTACAATTCAAGAAACCATCGGTAGTTGTGACGTATGACAGACACCTACGACACGGTAGATGTGACGACGAAATAGGACAGACATCCACCTCAAGCGATTCAAGACGAGAAGCACACTGCAGAATCACCACGTAGTGATCTTCAAGTGGATTCGTTTACGTAGAAGGGAAACAAGTGGGTCACTGTGATAGACGTATTTAAAACCGAAAAACAGTTCACCTAGAACAATTAAAGCTTCCTGCAACAGCATTATCAAGATGTACGGGATTGTACTCACCTTTCTTCCGGAGAGCAATATTGTAAAATTGTAAAGATTTTATTTTTATTTTTTTTTATTTTAGGAACTTAATAACATGTAAGTGTAAAGATCAGTGATTCATGTGAAATTTTATTGTTTTTTTGATTTGTCAAATTTTTTTTACACAGAGTGATGTTATTTTGAATCCTATTTCCGTAGTTTTATTGCATTTGTATCTTTTTTATTGTTATTGCATTTGTATCTATTTAATTTATTGTTATTGAGGTGTATTGAGGTGAGGAAACTCAGGTCGAAACGTCGGCATAAAATAAATAAATATGGTTTTGTTTATTTATGTTGTTCTTTGCTGACCGCACCCCCCCGACAAACTTCTTTAATTTATTGTTGTTATATTGTAATTGTATTTGTAAGTCCTTGCCTTCAGTAGTGACAAAGTATTATCTTATGAAAAGGTCACTTCCTTTGTGGTCAGATATAATTTATTACGGAAGTAGTAACAAAAACAAAACTGGGTAATAAATATGAGGGAATATAAATTATGATTAATAGATAAATTAAATTGTGATATGCAGAACATAGAGAAAAAGTATTATGTAATTTTCACATTTATTAAATAATTTTTAGCCATACTTTAATTTAATTTTATTCATGTTCTCTATTCCTTTATTTTGTAACATTATTTTAGTTGTCTGTAACTTTATGAGCCCTCTTGAATCCCTGCAATGTGGGACGAAACGTTGACTTGTAATAAATAGTTGATATAGTGTTTTGCTTTTATATAATCTTTAGTTCATTTTACTTTTACTTATAAGGAATTTTTGAGTTTGCTTTCAATTACTCAGAAAAATATATTTTCATTTTTTTTTCAATAGTAAAGAAATATTTATTTATTTCACTTTCTTAAATTAATTAAACAACTCAGCTACCTAACACACATTATTCCCTACAGTCACTCTAAATAATAAAAGTGTGTTGAATTAATTAGAAACTCATTATAAAATTATATTGAAACATAGCCAACCATGAATGATAGTGGTAGAACAACTCTGATGGGATTTCAATCGTGGTGAATAATGGATAATAAATTGTGATTAATTTATTGATTTCCGTTTATCAACATAGTTAGTGTGAAGTGTGTATTTCGAATCAAATTATTTCAAATTCTAATATTGTAAGATCTTAGATCTTTTTATCTTGTGAGGTTTTTTATGAGGCTTGAATATTTATTAAGGTAATTGTAATGGACCTGTTTCCGAGCATCTCAATTCCCTAATTAGATGAAGTGAAAGGGTAGCTTGGCCTTACAATATAAAAGAAGGCTCAACTTATTTAAGGAGGAAGAAGTATTGACCTTTAATTAAGTGATGAAAGGAAATGGTTTGAATAAGGAACATGAGATAAAATAATTAGAAATTATGGTTTTTGGAAAATTCTGTTTTTAAATAAATATATCTGTCCTTTTATATAAATGTAAGGCTCCAAATTCCATAATAAAAGGATTTATCACTATGAAGTTAATTAATAAATAGACCACGGCGAGAAACGCTTTGAACAAATAATTCATTATACATAAATAAAGACTATAAATAACAATCACAAATAAATACACAACACAGAATAAATATTTTTTTGCAGAACACGGAAATACAAAGTACTACTTAAAGTGATTCAAAATCGTAAGATACGATTTGACGATTTTATGTTATATTTTATAAGAGAAAATAATCCAAATTAATTCAAAACACGCTAGTGAAGTATGGTATACAGTATGAGACTAAATAGAATTTTTCCACCTGGTCTGTGGATTCTGGAAATTATTTATACGGGTAGTAGTCACTCATCCAAGTGCTGAACTTACACTAAGAAGATTGTTGGCCTATTATCACACTATGAAATATCCGCGTATCATCACTTGAATAACAGCATAAACTATCGAAAATCAAATAATTAAATTTCACTACTATTATAATAACAACACACTAATTTTATACTTTATATATATATATATATATATATATATAAATCTGGGTGCGGTGAGCCTGACAGGCACACGATACATAAAAATTCCTGAAATCCCTAAATCGCCAAATTTAGTGAAACCAACAATTACCGATCATCTTGAGGATGTAGACAATTAAATTAAAAGGGGAAAATATAAAATAAATTTAAAACATTTCTTATTATTTATTTAGGTACAAAAACCAAAATGCGGAATTTGCATATCATGGTCCTGAATATAAATCAAAATAGAATCTTTTATCCTCGAAAAAAAATTCAAAAAAGGGGGGAACATGAAGTTGACCTGTGTGGGACAGAAATAAGTCGGAGTCATCGTCCTTAAAAGCCGATGAAGAATCGCAAGAACTGGCTGAAAAGCATGTTGCACAGAGTGGTTTTGCATGAGAGACAAATTCGTTTACAAACAGGAGTAGTTCGTGAGCCTATGTATTCCTGCTTACACCATGCAATCACTACATTTGGACCACTTTTGGACGTGGGGAGGGGTTGATTTTGGAAAACCATCAGCCAGAGACGAATTTTCAAGGAGGTGTGAAGGCCGGATTTCAATTGGCTCTTCGCTGAAGTTGTCGGATACACAGTTCATGTGACAATTCTTTGGGAAAAACTCTTCTTGAAATTCATTCTAATTGATTCCCGAGATGAATAACCAAGAAACTGATCCCTCCCAAGTTCATTGGCGATAGATGTGTATTTCGCAGCACGTTGTATGTGGCTAACATTTGGTTAGCAGTGCCACCTCGAGTTTTGTGAGCATTATAGTACGTTATGACTTCAGGGTTGTTTTTTCTCCAATACTTTTATCAATGGCTTTGGTTCCGAGCTTCCGAAACCAGGAGTACACAATTATTCTTGCATGTGACATAGGCTGCCACCCAAAATATTTACCTTAGGTTTGTACGTAATCGGGAAAGGTGAGCCTATCAGATCAAAACACGTGGGACGCACTTTCTTGACGGCAGGAGATGAACTTACTAGGCAGGTTGGAACCACCCCACAAAGTTAGAAAACTACTGGGAGTTATGGTCACACTCGGCGCCTTTTTGGAAAAGACAGCAAAAATCGGAATCCTGTGCCTGTCAGATCAGCCGCGCCCGATGCAGTGTTAAAGAAGGCGTTTGGAGGAGGGAGTTGTATCCCAGAAGAGGATATATTTATGATGATTAGGGAGACGAAGAAACCGAAACAGTCTAATAGGTAGTTTGCCGCGGAACTCGTGGCACGCTACAACAGAATCAGCGATAAACTCAGCGAAATGATGGAGACAATCCAGGTACAGGGTCGGATGCCATTCGTGTCTAATATGTTACAAATTCAGTTGGCAAAGGAGCTGGGGAAGAAGGAGGAAATGCCGAGAGAGCGCTCATTTATAGAGAACGCGCAGGAACTAATTATTGACAGTATTTTCTCGTACAATAGTCCGTTGTGGGTAGTGAAAAGATGAGCGTGATTGGTAAAAATACCGAAAATTATAGGGTGGTAATGGATTACAGGAACCTGAACGAAAATACGGAACATGAGAAGAATCCGCTCTGAAGACATTTTGGACAGGCTGACCGGGCTACAGTATTCAGCACTCTGGACATGAAAACTGGATAACATCAGATAACATTGCTGCCTAAGGATCTACATAAGATGGCATTCACATTTGAGAGGGTCCATTACCAGTTTAAAAGGATGCCGTTTGGTCTCAAAAATGTCCCCATAACCTTTCATCGTCTGATGGACGAGTTTCTGAGAGCTATCGATGAATCCGTCTGTCATATTTACATGGATGATCTTCTAGTGTTCAGTAAAAACGAAGAAGAACACGTGCAGCATTTACACAGCATATTCCAAAGGTTTAGACAATTTGGGCTCAAATTATCGGGAAAGAAATCATCGTTGGGGCAGGAACGAATAAATATTTTGGGCCACACGACTTCCAGGGAAGGAGTTAAACCTGCCGCGGATAAAGTCGCAGCTATCCGGAAGATGACAGTGCCTAGGGATGTAAAGGGAGGTTGGAGGTTACTGGGAACTTTAAGTTATTACCGGAAATGTGTGCTAGAAATAGCTGAGTACCTCATCCCACTCAATAAACTTCTCAAAAAAGGCAGCAATCTTCTGAAGAAGGGCAGGAAGTTGATCATCACTCTGATGGTGAAAGACAATATCAGGCGGTGCATGGAGAAACTGCAACTGGAGCCGGTGCTAGCTTTCCAAGACTTCAACCGGCAACTCACTATCACTACAAATGCGAATGAGTACCCGCTGGGAGCGGTTGTCTCAGGAGGGTAAGAAGGAGCTTGCCCAGTGGCCTGGCGTAGGCGCCTGACAGTGAACTCGAAATAGTGTGGGCTTTTGACCACAAGAGAAAGTTTAAAGTACACACTGACCATAGGTCCCTGCAATGGGTGGGAAAGTTGAAGGAGTCTTTGGCCTGGATTACGCGTTGGAAGGAGTTATTGGGTCAATACAATATGGAAGTACCAAATAAAGCAGGCAAAGAAAATGTGGTAGCTGATTGGTCATCTCAAGCAATAACTGTGAACGCCTTGAAAGAAGACAACGTGGAACCGTCAGGAGTGAGACAGTTTCTACGAGAATGGACGCCAAGAGAGGAAGATGGGAAGAACGTGACGGAGGAAGACGATATGGAGAAATCTTCGAGGAAGAAAGACCAGTAGATATTGAGGTACTGGAGGACATAATAAACGACAAGAGGCGGCAGATTGTATGGAAGACAAGGATCACTGGATTGCTCAAAGTTGAGTGCAGCAAGTATTGGAAGAGCAATATCACAACTATTTGGTCTCAACCAGACTTTAAGAACGACTAGATCTGTAGAACTTTGAACAATACTTCAAGCCTGGAAAAAAGTGTCACCTTTACGTTGGGAATGAAACCATTTGGGATAAGATCAAGTGGCTATGGCGTGATTAACACATAGGTATTGAAAGGACATTAGCCCGATACAAGCTGATGATGGAAACCCTGCGGGAGGACGAACGCCAGAGAGAGGTGACTGTAGCATATCATCAGGGCAAAACAAATTACCGCGGAATCTTGGAGACCCTGCAAGTATTGAAGAGAAGGTATTTTTGGTGAGGGATGAATAAGACTATCACAGAAGTTGTAGGAAACTGCGAAGTTTGCCTACGCACCAAGTATGACAGACACCGACCAAAAGAGAGACAAGAAGATACACCTACCGCAGATGCTCAACGATCTACTGGTCGACACTTTCGCATGGAGAGGATTTAAATGATAAACCATAATTGATCTCTTCAGTAAGGCGGCAATGGAGCATCATGTGCAGGACAAGTCGTCGGAAGCAGTGTTCCCAGCTCTCCGATTATGGTTCAAATTCTACGGAGTTATAGAGCGTATCTCATCATATTTAGGCAGAGAATTAGACAATGCCACGATTCGAACAGAAATGGAGGACCTGGACGTAACATGGCATCTCAATACACCAGGGCACCCCAAGAGCAGAGGAAGCATAGAGCGGCATCATGGTACGTTTTCGCCTATATCAGATCGATAAGGGATCGGAACCGGATGTAGTAATGCCTAAGGCTATAGCATATAGTCATAGCGGCATATAATCATTCAGTACACACCATTAAAGGATTCTGACCATTTGAGATCCTCTTTGGGCTTCGAGGACACCGGCGGTACTATAAGGCTACGTCAGTAGACGGTGAGAAGATACACAACAACCATGTTGCTCGAAGAAAGTTATGGAAGAAGGCGCGAGAAAGAATAGAAAAGGAAAAACCAGGAAGGTGGTGCGGGAGAGTTTAAAGGTCACAGACAGGATGGGAGCGATCAAAATCGGGACTATCGTATACAAAAAGTTGGGGTCTAACAGAGTTAAGGAGATACAGCGATACGAGGGTCCATTCAGGGTGCAAATTATTAGGGAACACAATATTGTTACTGTAGAAAGTATTAAAAAACCTAAAAAGAGGAGAACTATCCATATTGAAGAGTTACAATTTTCGGCAATAACAATGTAAAAACTGGAGTGTTCTCATATTGCCAGCAACTAGATTGTATTACAGAAGGATTGGTTATTAATGTAATTCTATTAATTGTTTTTTGTTTTAAGGTTTAATATGACTTTTATAAATATTGTTTTTGTTCATTTTAGCTTATTTATGTATTGTATAAACATTTCTCAATTTTATTCTTAGGTTTAAATTATGTATATTTCAGGGAGTTTGTGAGTTCTTCCAATTATATGTACAATAGAATTTATTTTTATTGTAGAATATTTTCTTAATTGTTTTTATTTTATATGTTATTATATTGAATATTAGCTTACGAGGACTGTTCGTAAACTGGTGGGGGGCAGTTACGGTCTGAGCCAGCTGTTACTTCGATGTCAGCTGACTGAGGGATTCAGCTGATCTAATGTATATGAAGAGATGTACCAAACCCAATAAACCCAGTATTTTACAACAGTTCAAGCGAGTCAGATCTTATTCCTTCTTCCATTTTTTGACATTT
>NW_027116284.1:147084-147661 GCF_000696795.3 Halyomorpha halys
TTCCACTCAACAACCTACTCAAGAAAGGAAGGAAGATGATCGTCACCCCGATGATGAAGGGCAATATCAGACGGTGCATGGAGAGGTTGCAGCTAGAGCCAATACTAGCTTTTCCAGATTTTAATCGGCAATTCACGATTACCACAGATGCGAGTGAGTATGCAAGCAGGCGCCTTACGGAGACGGAAAGTAGATATAGCGCAATGGAGCGAGAACTCTTGGGAATAGTGTGGGCCGTCGATCACCTTAGACCATATGTGTTCGGCTGAAGTTTCAAGATACATACTGATCATAGACCACTCCAGTGGGTGGGAAAACTAAAGGAATCATCAGATACGATAACTCGCTGGAAGGGGCTTCTAGCACAATATAACATGGATGTTATATATAAACCGGGCAAAGAAAATGTGGTGGCCGATTGGTTGTCTCGAGCCATAACCACGAATCCCATGGAACAAGAAAATGGGGAACCGTCCGGTTTCATGAGCGAATGGACGCCCAGAGATGAAGCGGAAGAAGATGGTAGGGAAGAATCTTCGAATAACGAGAGTTTGGCCGAAGAAAGACCAGGGGATAT
>NW_027116284.1:150053-150780 GCF_000696795.3 Halyomorpha halys
ATGTTTTAATGATTGAATTTAACAAAACCATATTAATTAAATATGTTCCAAAATCCTCATGCTCCTTACTTTGTCACAAATAAAATCATACATAAGGACCTTAATGTTCCCTATGTAACCGATCTAGCCTGAACCAAAACTCACTTCTTCCAATATAATTTCTTAAACCCCCTAGTTTCTAGTTCGCCTGAAAAGAAGATGGCCATGACACCTGCTAATGTAAAACGTCATTAGAATGATGCCAATGGGTAGTTTCTCTACACGTCTATAACACTCCAATTTAACCGAGATCAGATTTACTAAATGTATTATAATGTACAGTTGTAAATAGCAATAAATAAATATTAAAAAATAAAATATGTAGAGCAGCATCTTTGTATGAGATAATGTTTTTAAAATATCCAATGATGTCCATACAGTAATAGTACATTAGTCCAATTTTATTAAAGTTATTTTAGTTTTATTTCAATTTTTTTATTTAAACTAATGACAGCACATGTATGTGAGCTTTGATATTCATAAACTTCACAATACACTGAAAAGGCGTAGTAGAGAAGTAGCTGATGCATTAAAGAAACTAATGTACACAATCCAATAATCAATATGTAATAATGGACCGACGATGTACCACCATGGGAAGAATAGGGCATTTTTTTTTTACTGTATCCATTATATCAGACTATACGTGAAATACTAAAAAAATATATATATATTAAATTAATTGTTG
>NW_027116284.1:151960-153624 GCF_000696795.3 Halyomorpha halys
ATATAAAGAAGATTACCTTCAAGTTCTCCCATCCTCATCTTTAAATAACGATCGGGTAAAGTTACTACATGGTATTATAAAAAATAACCCCTGATACTGTTTTTAAATGATTTATAATTATACGAGTGTTTCAGTGAACTAAAGACTATAAAAAAAAAACTCATTTTATTTTATAGGTACGTATTGTTTAAGATACAATCTATTATTTAATTTGGATTTTTCATTAATTAGTAAAACAATTGTTTTATAGCGAAAGAAGTTTGTAGTCTTGAAGTGTATCTGTAACATAAGATATATATACATATATAGTGCAATATTTACACTTAGGGTACCTACATATAGAAGAGATACCTAAGATATAAGGGTACCTATTATCTCACCCAATACCTCCTGACCTATGAAAACACTACAAATGTATAAATAGAGGATCGATTGGAGAAATAAAGTAGTCTTAAAGCTAAATTTGTGTGAGTCATTTCCCATTTTTTAAAAGTTCTGTTTGTGACGGAGTTTAACTGGTGCCGAAACCAGGGATCTTTGACCTTTTTTTAATTGGTATATTTTAGTAATTTTATTTTTTGTCTTCTCTATCTCACTTCTTCTTTTCTTGGGTCTCTAACATTCACGCACATAACTAGCCGAGGAGCAGATAGACCAGCAGTTCTGAATCTAGGAAACTTAGGTCTAGACAGTCAAGGATACCCGGAAAAGAACTTCGACCTATACCTGCGACCACTATGCCGGAAGCGAACTCTAATGCGATTAGGGTGCGAACGGCGACCACGTAGGACTTGAAAAAAGCGGTATCAGATATAGAAAAATTCACCAGGGAGGCCGGAGAATTAAACCACTTTCTTAAGGGCTGTGATCGCGTCATGGGCAGAATAGAAGCAAAAATATCAGACCTTGACCAAAAAAAGACCTTCTGGACAGCGTGGACCCTGATGATGATGAACTGAAGGCTGCAGTGGTCTGCCGAGTGAAAAGATGCTTCCTTAACCAGATTTATGAGGATGAAGGGACACTATGGAGCGTTGTGAAATAAAGGCATTCGAAGGGGGAGCGTTGGGCCCCGGAGGAAGACATTTTTAAAATGTTCCGAGATAGGAAAAAAGGCAGGCAGTACGCCGCTGAACTGCTTTCACAATATAACCGGATCACGGACAAATTAAGTGAAATGATGCACACGGACCACGTGTAGCTCGCATGTTCCTGTAGAAAATATTAAAAGCCAAATTAGGAAGTCCGGGTAGGCGTACCCCAAGAACGTTCTCTTGTAGAGTACGCCCAAGAACTAATCGATGCGAGTGTCAGGGAGAGGAGTCTCACATGGAAACTGATGATCTAGACTGGGGGAGGTCCAGTATAGCTCGCCCAGAAATCATCAGAACCCCTAGAGAAGAAGAACAGCAGGAGTTTATGAGAGATATGCCAAGCAAACCGAAGAGAAGAATGGTCCTAGAGAAATCAAGGGGAACCGGGTAGAGAGGACCGTAAATCCCATGGATGTGGTAAAGTAGGGTATTTGGTGGCCTAGTGTCCCCGCACTCGATGCTTCGAGTGCGGGAATGAGAACCTCATCGCTAAACAGTGTCCCTATATGTACATAAGAGGCGATAGGCACCGGAACGAAGTAGTAGACGGAGGACAGAAGGATCTTCAAG
>NW_027116284.1:154272-155177 GCF_000696795.3 Halyomorpha halys
TGAATCCACGGAGATGTCCGAACAGAAACAGAAACTGAAGCAGGGGACCATGAGGGAGAGGATAGCCAGCAAAGCGAGAGGAGGACTTGGAGACGAAAAGGAGAAGCAGCTAGAACACGAGGAATGTTCTGAGGAGCGTTCCCACAGAGGGGCTGCCGCACGTTGGATATCAACCATATGAGAGGAGAACATGGCGGTTTCCCTATAATAGAGATTGCCGGAGTGAGGTGTCTGGTAGACACTGGTAGTTCCAGTACTATCATGAGCCGAGAGGCTGTGGAGAAGTTGTGTAGTGGAGAGAGAGCACACCGGATTCAGGTATGTCAGTGTAGGTTAATCACCTTCGGTGGCCCTTGTAAGGTAGAGGGAGAGGCGGAAATAGGCTTGAACCATTGGGGATTTAGTAAGGGCATCTTGAAAGTCCATATTGTAAAGACCATGCCGAGGGAATATAAAGCAATTGTGGGATGTGACCTGTTAGGGAAGGTGGGTGCTTGGATTAAAAATAGCAAGGGAAAATGGAAGATTAGGATAGGAGGTAAAACCTACAAGTGTCGTCAACAACAGAGGAATGAGCATGCACGAATTGGGTCAATCAATCAAGCTGAGGACTGGAGACAGCGACTCAAGAGGGAATACCAGGATATTTTTTTTACAGAAGAGGATATCCTCGGAGCGACCGGGAAACTGTCATGAGATTCCACTGAAGCAGGAGAGGGTAACTTATGTAAAGGAAAGGAGATACCCACAGGCACTACGTCACCACATCCGGGAGAAACTCAAAAGTTTAAAACGACAGGGAATCATTATTGATAGTACATCCCCATACAATAGTCCATTATGGGCGGTTAAGAAAAGGAGTGCGCCTGGTGAAACTACTGAAAAGTACAGAGTGAGGATAGATT
>NW_027116284.1:155227-157023 GCF_000696795.3 Halyomorpha halys
AAAAAAACTAATTAAATATATTTTCTCATCAAAATAAATAAAAAATAAAAAATGAATTGTGAATAGATGCAAACCATAACTGACCAATAAATGATCACCACAAACACATTTGATATAAAATAAAAACGAAACAGTACAAATAAACATTGACTGAGATAACGAAAATTGTTAAATTTAAAATAGGGACCCACTGAAGTTTTTTTTTTTTTAATTTTTATAAAGGCACTTTCTCAGAAAAAAATAAATCCTTCGTCCAGTTTTATAGATGCGGTCAAAAGGGAAATTTATTTTCCATTTACAGGGACATTTCAAGGGATTTCGTCGGAAAAACGTTTTCTGTGATGTGTACTGGATTAAAAAAAAAAGGAAACGTAAATTTAAAAAAAAATAGATGAACCAGATAGTAATTTTTCTCATACAATTAACAAAATTTTTGTTCTAAAATATTTTATTTTATTTCGTTTATTTAAGTTATTTATTTAAGTTTAATTTAATTATTATAAATAATAAATGCTACAGCCTCATTTCATGTATTATATCTTCATATAATCCTAAAACTCTTGCCAGTCGATGGATATTAATCTCAAGAATAATCTCTCGGGCCACAAGGTTTATACAGAATTATACAATAACTCAAACTTAATATTTCCCCCACGCAGCATCGCGGCAACGTAAATAGATTAATTTTGTTCTGAGGGATGTCTGAGAGGAAGGCAGCAAGTTATAATTTTAATCTCGAGAATATTGAGTAGTAAGTAACTACCACTTATTAAACCGAATTTAGAAAATTCATATTGCTACTGGAATTTTCAATTAAACGTAATTCTCATTTATTGTTTATATTCATTCAACAACCAAATTTATTAATTTTATGATATTTGTGCAGGCTGTTTTTCTTCATAATTTATTTCTTATAATATGTGTTATGAAAGTACTAGATTTTTATACAATATTATAAACAACCAAAACAATAACACAATTATGTCCTCGAGCTCCTATTTTCCAAGCAGAATCCTGATGTTTTTCTAATTCTAAATTGATTATCGGTCCGATAGCGTTTAGTCAAGTAAATGGACTGGAAACTTACAGGAGCAAAGATCATTATTTCCATCCCAAACAACATCTGACCCAAATAGGAACCTTGAAAAACGCCCTATTTCAGTGACCTACTTTTAGTTTTCGGAGAATTAATACAACCGTTTGTAACAGTGACAGCTTTTCAAACATTAAGTGTTTTTATTTTTTATAGTAATAACATGGAAACCCGAAAAACTTGTTACCCCGGTTCACTGAATATTCTAAAAAGAATAGTAAACCTAAAAACTATCTGCGTTGAAAAAAAAATAAATAAAGTTAAATATAATGTAATATATATATAAGTTATCTTTTACTGAAGTAAGAAGCTAAAAACACTAAGTGGTGCTTCTGCAGTGGGCGTCTCCTCCGGGATCGCTTAAGGTGGGTGTCTCTCATATTTCGCAGTCAGGCATTCATCACAACTACCGATGGTTTCTTGAATTGTGCGCTTCATATTCCACCAGAAGTATCGACGACGCAACGCCTGTAGTGTTTCGTTCAGCCCTCTATGATTGGTCTTCCCCTGGTGATATGCGAGGGTCACCTCCTTTTGACGTTCCGCATCACGGATAGTTTCTGCCATCGTTGTACACCGTATAAACAACCGGTCAACCCCAATCTGTTCCGTCCGCCAAAGACGCCGAATTTAGTCCCACAGCACTGCATTTCCTACGTATAGATGATGGGTTTTTCCGGCCTTCGATGCATCCATTAGTGCC
>NW_027116284.1:159346-160584 GCF_000696795.3 Halyomorpha halys
ATCCTCCTCTGGGGTCCACTGTCCTCCTCCGAATGCCTTCTTTAGTCTTTCTTTGATGACCTTCCAGGGGGTCTCTTCATCTGCCTGAATCTGATTTAGGATACTTCTTTTTACTCGGCAGACTACCGCTGCTTTCAGTGCTTTTGCATCCTCGCTGTCTAGTAGATCCTCCGACATCTTCGCTTCTATTCGCCCCATCAGGCGATCGCCCCCCTTTAAAAAATGATTTAATTCCCCGGTCTCTCCGGTGAATTTTTCTAGGTCCGATAAAACCTTTCTCAGATCCTGGGCAGTTGCCGTACGGACCTTGATCCATTCTAGCGTCGTGGTATGATATTGCGCTAAAGAGACTTCTGGTAATGGTTGCATCACCTGCGGAGGTGGGTTGGCAGCTGCTAAAGCTTGGTTGACTGCAGCTTGAAGTTGGTTGTTTTGGTTCATATTCTCTAGGTTCAGAACTGCTTTTCTCACTAATCCGTTACT
This sequence comes from Halyomorpha halys, assembly GCF_000696795.3. Lineage (NCBI taxonomy): Eukaryota > Metazoa > Arthropoda > Insecta > Hemiptera > Pentatomidae > Halyomorpha > Halyomorpha halys. Next base: position 159,830 of record NW_027116284.1, read on the forward strand.
GGTCATAATTCAAAGAGAACAAAAAAAAAATTTTTTTTTCTTATAGTCTGAAAATTAATCCGGTATCTAAAGTTCCCGGGTTTCGGCACCAGTTATCTTTTACTCAAGAGAAACTAAAAATAATTGGAGAGAAAGGAGTGCTAAATGAGACGTTTGAAGTGCTGTCAAAGACTGGTCTATTTGCGGAGCCTGTCCGTCTATATATATATACAATCGGTCAGCTATCCTCGATAAGCTGATATGGACCTGTCAGCTGACAGTCCGTAACTTTTATATATATAAATATAAGTTAAGTATCAGCGAAATTCAAATGTCAAAAAAAGAGAAGAAGGAATAAGATGTAACACGTGTGAACTGCTGTAACATACTGATTTTATTGGGTTCGGTACATCTCTTTATATACATGCGATCAGCTGATCTCCTCAGTCAGCTGACGTAGAAGTAACAGCTGACTAAGGCTGTAACTCCCCCCCACCAGTTTACGAACAATCCTCGTAAACTTCAACTATACAATAAATTAATATAAAATACAGCAACAATAACTATTTACAATAAAGAAAGCAAAAGATAGATACTCTTCGTAATTGCTAATTACTAAATAAAAGTAAAGCAAAACAAAAATACAATCATGAATTTATACAATTAAAAAAAACGTAACTTATTCAGTATATCGCCATAATTAAAGATAAATTAAAAAAAATTAATCACCACTTAAGAAAACATAAAAGAACAGATAAGTTGAGATGAGGACACTC
>NW_027116284.1:161764-166077 GCF_000696795.3 Halyomorpha halys
ACTCACTATGTTTAATTTTGGTCACTCCGGTGGTTTTTGTCTTCCAAATTATTTGTCTCTTCTTGTCAATGATTATTTCCTCAACAATAAATAAACTAGAGCTAATTCCCCTGCAGGTGATGATGTATTATCCCCAGGGAGTCTAAAATAATATTTTCGGCCAAGATCACAATATCCCCAATGCTAAAACCTAGTCCTTCTAAGAAGATCCTTGTTCTATCTGGTATTGTTCCGCGAGATTAAAACCTCTCACCTGACCTCTCACGGTGAATTCTCTCCCTCCGAAGGTCTCGCGGAATTTTGCTTACGGAAAGTGATGCCTTTTTCATATATTCCTCTTTTTCCCTTTCCACTCCACCTTTCTGTTCGAGGTCATTACTCTCAAATCTTACCGTCGGATTCAAGACCGGAGCCGTGCCTCCGACTTTTGTAAATGTGACAATATCGGCATATCTTACGGATCCGTTGGTGTCAATGCAAAAAACCTCCTTGAAGCAGGTGAAGTCTTTTCTTTCAAGGAACTTCATCAATTCTTCTTTGACCCTATGGTTCCGGCGTGTTATACGGAGGGAGTTGTTGGGGCATTTTCCCAGCACATGGGCTGGTGTTTCAGATTCTTTGCCGCATTTGCGACAGAGGTACCCAACTTCTCCTTGCTGTCCACTGGCCCCTGGAACTCCACGCAGGGGTGCGTAGTTGTTATTAGTTTCAGGACGTTCGCCCATTCTGACCCCGACAGTATCTGCTTCTCACATACATATCTATTTTCTTTCGGGGTCTCTTAGAAATGGCGAACACCAAATCCACCCTGCCATCTGCAATTGGCCTATTCTTCGAAAGCATTCTCACGCAACGACTGCCGTAGAGCTCTCATACTTTGGTAGCCCTGATCCAACCCCAGTCTATCGGCACATGCCGCCATTTTGGCTTCGTAATTAAATGTAGACTGGAATAGGGCATCTGGAACATTCGACAGTCGCTGGGCAATGGACCAATGCTGCAGTGGAGCTTCCCATTGACAGTGGATCAGACCAAGTCCTCGATACCTCCTGGGTGCGTATAGCATCGCCGACGAAGTGTTAGTGGGGAGCCCGATGTTGGCCTTGATGCTCCTGCGAATATTGGTCAATACCCTCCAATATCGCAGGACGTATCTTTGTAAGGGGAGCAATCTGGAGAGGGTAAACAAGATCCGGGAAAAAGTATTGATTGACAACGTTGATGTTTTGTTCGGGCTTGAGCATGCACGAGCTCACCAATTTATCAAGGTTATTAGTTAGATTTATCACTACCTCCTCTCCAAATGTTAGCTCTCCCGAGAATGTGAGAGACCCAAGATATTTGGATGACCTCCGTATTCTTAAGGGAGAGCCTTGTTGGCCGTAGCTCTCCTTTGTCTATAATACCCACCCTTTTCTTTGCATTTACTGCCAGACCAATCTCCGCGAGCAACCTCTGAAGACTATTTATTATTCTTTCCGCAGAACCTCTGTCGGGCGCCGCTACAGCCTGATCGTTCGAGAACCCTGTGGGGACCACACTCTCTTGGTCACTTTTCAGATCGTATCCAAATTCATTAGCAAATTACTGATCACAGAGCTCGCGGTACAAATGATTAATGGCTAGGTTGAACAGCGATGGCGACAGGGGCCCGCCCTGAGGCACCCCTCGCAAGACATTGATCTGGGTAGTCGTGTAGGCTCCTATATTGATCTTTATTTTATTTGTGGTTAGGAGAGCCGCGATCGCATTGCCTTCAGCGAGCTCACTATGTGGTCATGACCAACGTCGTCAATAGCACCAATGACGTCCAGAAAAACCACCGCTCAATCTTTTTTCCTATTTCTGGCATCTTTTATGATCGCGTCGATGATTCTGGTGCATACATGTGCTCCCGGCAGACCTTTGATGAAGCCCCTTTGACTTTTCTGAAGGTGATCTGCTTTCTCAATTCGGATTCCAGAAGCTTTTCGATGATTCAGCGCACAATCGAATATACCGTTCTTGGCCTCCAGGAGGAAACACTTTTTGGGTCTCCTTTTCCTTTGTAGACCAATATTGTGTGCCCTGACGTAGAGGATCTGGTACATACTCCACCTTCATCATGATCTCCGCAATATACTTAATGATATGTGTTTCATCGAAGTATTTTATAGTTCGGACCAACACACCATCCGTCCTCGGCGATGAGTCCAACGATGTCGACTTGATAGCCCTCTTCAGCACCCGACTTTCTATGGACATCAAATTTGGCATCGGGGCGCATTTCTTAGATGGTTGTAAGAAAAAAGTTAAAAGTTTTTTTTGTACTATAAGAGTATATCTGGATCGTATTTGTAATTGTGTTTAGATAATGTGCTATGTTGAATGTTGAACAATAAGAATGAGGGTATTTATCTCAGCGGTAATCCTGCACTTAGCGAGTATTCCTGGTAGCTTATAAATGTAGTTCGTTACTCGATCCACAGGTAAGTTAGGGCAAGAAAATAAATGTAGTTCGTTTTTTGTCATTTTTTAAATTATTTATTAATGTTTGATTACAATATAGTGGTAAAACAAATAGAGCTTAGTATGTTTAGATAAAAGGGGCCTGAACTAGTTTATAAACACATCTGTGAATATGATGATGGAGTGATGAGAATCGTGTGATGAAAGTTGGTAATTAAGAAGAAGTTATTAACTAATTCTCTCCCAAGGGCTATGATTAGCAGTAAACTCGATCCACAGGTAAGTTAGGGCAACTCGGAACGAGATAGACCAACTCCGGGCTAACTGCAGGATCGGGTTATCTCAGAATCGATGCTTCAATATTATCGGCTTGTCGCTAAATTTATGTTTTCACCGATCAGTCCCTTTAGTCTCTATTAATACTGGCATTATTCATGCTTGAATAATCCTTTGAATTATTCTAGTAATATCGTTAATAATACACTATTAGTGTCTAATGGTTCTGTTTGGGATCGATGATGTTTGATTACTGCGATAAACATGGGCAATGTAGTAGACACCTCGAAATCAGTATTAAAGCTGGGTTTGAAAAACTGCCTCCCATCGATTCACATCCAATCTCGCTATTTAATGGGTAATTACTAATAACTCTTATTATAATCATTTATATTATTATACAACTATGAAATATAAATATAGAAGATGGTTAAGGGTGGGATCAAAAAGAAACACAACATAGTTAACAACTATTTATTTGCTGACGTTTCATTCCACTTTGTACAGCATCATCACCACTAAAAACAACTACAAATATTTTGATATTGTTGGATAATAAGATACAATGATGGGTTAAATTAAAATTATATAAACATAGATATGTAAATTGAGCATTATACTATTTTAAATTTATTTTATGAAATTAAATTACTAAAACCTCTGTATGATACCTCATTAGATAATTTTAACATTGAAATTACTGGCATGCCATCTTTGGTACCTATGTTAATAAAATTATAGTTTTTAATCAAATTAGTAATTAGTAAATAAATTGTTAGAGCCGTCATTCACAAGGGATGCATAAAAAATGTCATGGCTACTCCAGCTGTTCTAAGGCTGACACAGGGTTCCACGACTGCATATTATTTATTTACATATATGTTTTTATTTATATTTATACTGTTCCAGAATCTTGGCCATACAAAAGCCTACTGCCACCATCAAGCCAGATGTGTCAAATGTGCTGGCTCACATTCATCTGACACCTGTCAGAAGACTCGAGAGACTCCAGCTAAATGCGTACTTTGTGGGAAAGAAGGTCGTCCTGCTAACTAAAATGGTTGCGAAATATACAAAAATATACAACGTCAAAAAACCAAGAATTCTGCAAAGTTGTTCTAGGAGAAGAACTTGCTGGGCCATCAACGAATAACGTGGAACATCGTACCCCAGTCAACAATCGGCTCCAACATTTTTTTTTTTTTTGTTTCCCCTTCCTGGCATTGCTGCCATACGGGGTTCGGCAACAGTGGGGTAGTGCGTTAGGGTTGCGCATGCCACTGTTGCCAATAAACATCTTTTTTTTTTTTTTAACATTTTATTTTCATAAATACAAAATTAATGGTGGACCATTTAATTTTTTGGGACAATTATTATAAAAACGTGGTGCAGCCCAGCACTCGGTTGAGTGCCTTAAGATGAGGCTACACCTTACCCACCAGCATCCGTCCGGTGCGCCCAACACGCCTGGTCCGCATCCGTCCGGTTGTCACCTCCAGTGCGCAGCCTAGTCCAGCCCTCCTGGTCTCAAACTGCTTCTTCGCTGACCCCTGGCGGCCGAGCCCTTCCCAATGTAAAGTGCGTTGGCC
>NW_027116284.1:167667-174467 GCF_000696795.3 Halyomorpha halys
ACTCTCTCTTCAGCTGCGTCAGGACCGGCGTCCACCATGGACCGGACGTGCTCTCGCCCTGCGGTGCCGAAGGGTAATATTGGCCGCTTGGGTGATGGCGCCCGTCAGGGTTGCCACTCTGTGGTCAATTCCTGACTCTTCCCCAATCGGCGCCACCTCCTCCCATTCTCTATCCACCAATATCCCCCTCCAGTTCGCCTTCTCTAGTGAACTAGCCGATCGGGTCACAAACCCCCTTTCCTCCTCTAGGGCTCCGCCTTCCTCCTCCACTACACTGAAGGCTATGACCCGGTGGTCGGAGCTCGTGTCAGACCTTAGGGCCCAGTCAGCTATTCGCCTCGCCATGGGAGCCGTGGCCACGAATGTGGGGCCAGAGGGCTAATTCATAACGACGAGCTGACACGCTCTCTTTCATCAGTCTCCCTCTGGCGACTGTGCTAACCGAACCCCAGGCCGTGCTCCTCGACCCACCAACCCCAGAAAACCGCCTATTATTAAATATTCAGAAGTAACTCGTCGAGTTCAGGCCGCTCAAGCTTCCCTTCCCTTCCCTCTGACATCCCACCCTCAGCATCAGTCCTCTGTTTCCCTCTAACAGATTTCACTGTATCAGTCCCAATACTCCCGTCCATAGACTAAACAACCTACAAACGACTTTCCTCCCAAAAATGTGAAAATTCCTACACAGATCAATCCTAAACTTCCTCTTCGGTCATTCTTTTACCCGAACCTCCAATAATCGAGGATCCTATTCAACAACCCTGACCCTTCTAGTTCAACAACCCCAAAAGAGAGTTCCCCCTAGACCAACATACACTCATTTCCAAGATCAAACCTTCTATTCCCAAAACAGCCAAAATACACCTGAAATAGCATCCATCTATCCTTTCCTCCGTGATCTTCAAGACTTTAAGCCTCTTATCTCACTCCTAACCAGACTCCTTACAGAAATTCTTAACAATTTACCTAAATGAATAAGAGCACCTTAAATATACTTTTATGGAATGCAAATGGACTACATAACCACCGAAACGAACTTGACATATTCCTCCATGAACATTTCATCGACATAGCAATGCTGACTGATACCCATTTCACAAAGCATTCTTACTTCTATATACGTGACTACATTATATATAGAACAGATCACCCTGACAACCCATCCCACGCAGGTTCTTGTATCCTTATTCATAAATCTTTACCGCACTCCCTTATTCCTTCCACTCCGTCTGATACTACTCAATCAACATCCGTCAAATTATCCTCTCGCCCGTTTAACATTACCCTTTTAGCTGAATAATGTTCCCCAGGTAATTGCTGTTCATATAACCATCTTGACTCGTTATTCAAGTCCTTTGGTCCACGATTTATTGCTGGAGGGGATTACAACGCCAAAGATCAATGGTGAGGATGCAGAACATCCAATACTCGTGGTAGAACTCTTTTGTAAGTCACAACATCCAATAGTTATTCCAACCTCTCTCCTAAAAATCCTACTTATTGGCCTACATCCCTTAAAAACGTCCCGTTATCCTTGATATATTTGTTACTTCCCAAATACCCACCTCACAATCCACAATTCAATCTTTAGATGACCTCTCTTCAGATCATAGCCCGGTTCTACTCCACATCCATTCAAATCCTATTCCTAGACCCTCCCTCCCCCCCTTCAATGGTTACAGGACAGGTAAAGTAGAAAATTTTTCGGACGGATCTAGAGAACATACTTGACTTAAAAATTCCTCTTAAAACAAAAGAACAGATCGACTCTTCTGTCGAAATACTTTCTAGATCGATAGGAACTACTATCACTAACAATACTTCACCAATGAACATAAAACGTTTTAGAGAAAACAACATACCTCGTCACATTCAAGCGTTATTAACGGAAAAACGTCGGGAAAGAGCGAGGTGGCACAGAACAAGATATTCCTTGGATAAAACTCATTACAATACTTTGACTAACAGACTTAAAGAAGAAATTAGAAAACACAGAATACAAAATTTCTAGATCTTAACAGAAAAATTAAATACCACTGACAAATCATTATGGAGAACTACTAAAATACAAATCCTTCAAACATCCACTTCTCACTTTTTTCTTCATCTGATCGTATCCAAGCCTTATTGGATACGATCAGATGAAAAAAAACTCAAATATTCGGCGAACACCTTTTCAAAACTTTTAACCCCCATCCTGTTATCCTTAATCCAACCCATCTTGAACATGTTGAAGCAGAGATTACAATTCCACTCCAAATGACCCTTCCTCCTAATGCCTTTCATCCCTCAGAAATAATGAACATCAACCACCAATTACCTTCTAAAAAATCTCCTGGCCACGATCTTATCATAGTAAACATTCTGAAACAGTTCCCTCGTAAAGTCATTCTTTCCCTTACCTATATCTATGCTACACTCCGATCCACCTATTTCCCTGACCCTTGGAAAATATCTATTATAAAAATGTTTCCCAAACCCTCCAAGCCACTTGAATATACATCTTCGTACTGTCCTATTTCACTCCTGCCCATTATGGGCAAAATTCTAGAAAAAACTCTTATTAAAACGCCTCTATCCAAACCTTGACTCATATCATGTTATTCTTGACCACCAGTTTGGATTTAGAATTCCCATTCTACCATACAACAGTCATCGAGTGGTTGAGATGTCATATCTTCCACATTGGAGCGCGTAATGCACTGCACGGGAGTCTTCCTCGATATTGAAAAAGCTTTTGAACAAGCTGGCATCCAGGTCTGCTCTATATACTTCGTTCATTCCTACCCCCTACATATTTCCTTTTAACCCGCACCTACCACTCTGATAGAACCTTTAAAGTAAATCATAACCTAGCCTACTCATCTCTCTTTTCTCAGTTCGCTGGTGTTCCTCAAGGTACTATCTTGGTCCCATTTTTTATACAGCTTATACAGCTGACATCCAAGTCCAACGCCTAACACAGTCCTAACAATATACGCTAGTGACACATATATACTGTCTGTATACAACGACCCAACTAATGCATCACAAACACTACAGGCACACATAACATCTATTGAAGAATGGTGTAAAAACTGGAGAATAAAAATAAATCCTGACAAATTCCACCAGATCACCTTTACTCTCCGTCGTAAACCTCTGTCCTCCAGTCCTACAGTATCCTTTCTAAATACTTCACTAACGTCTGTTGAACAGAATCGATACTTAGGACCTCATCTTCACAAGAGACTTACTTGGAATCCACACACAAGACTGAAACGACAAGAAACTGCTCGTAGATTCCGATTGCTACAACACCTACTTGACAAACGCTCTAAACTTCCCGTTCACTACAAAAAAATTAGTATACACTACGATAATCAGACCAATTTGAACATATTGAATTGAGTTATGGGGCTCTGCCAAACCATCAAATTCCTCCCGCATCCAATCCTGACTATCCAAAATCCTTGATGCTCCTTATTACGTTACAAATAAACTCATCCACAAAGACCTTAATATCCCATTTGTTGTAGATTTGGCCCAAAACAGATATGCGTCTTTTCATCCCAAACTGCTTACCCATCCTAACCCATTAATGCTTAATATCTCATCCTTAACAGTCCCTTCGATAATCCTCCGAGGCGTAAGAAAAGAAGATGGTTACGGGACCTTCTAATTTTAATTATGCATGAAGTACTTTCCAAGATTCTCAAGTATAAATGAAATATACAACATATTTACTTATTGTATTTTTTATTTGTACAGTTGTAAATCATATTAAATAAATAAATTCTTAGAAATTTATGTAATATATATTATCTATGGTATCTAGAGTTCATAGAGGATCTCAAATAGTGAAAACTCCGTAATGGTGTGTACGGAATGATTATATGCCGCTTTAGCCTTACGCATTTCCACATCTCGTATACGGTTCTAATCCCTTGTGGATCTGATATAAGCGAAAATGGTCACTCGACGTGCTATGAAGCTGCTCAATGCTTCCTCTGCTCTTGGGGTGCCCTGGTGTGTTGAGATCCCATGTTACGTCCAGGTCCTTCATTTATGTTCGACACAACTTCCGACGACTTCTCCTGCACTTGGTGCGCCGTTTTCGCCTCCCTGAAGAGATTAATTATGGTGTTCCATTTAAATCCAATCCATCTGAAAGTGTCGACCTGTAGATCGTTGAGCGTGCATCTGCGGTAGGTGTCCTCCCTTGCCTCCCTTTTGGTGGGTGTCTGACATACTTTGTGCGTAGACAAGCCTCGCAGTCTCCAACAACATCTCTGAATGTCTTCTTCATCCCCCGCCCTGATTTCTTTTACTCTGATGATATGCTGCAGTCACCTCTCTCTAGCATTCGTCCTCCCGAAGGGTTTCCACCATCAGATTGCATCAGACGAATGTCCTTTCCACACTAATAAGTTCATCACGCTTCGTAAGAATTCATCAATGTTCTACATCTGGTCGTTCTTCACGCCTGGATGCGAACAAATTGTCGTGATATCGCTCCTCCCATACTTGCTATACGCAACTTTGACTAATACAGTGGTTCTTTTCTTCCATATAATCTACAGCCTCTTGTCATTGATGATGTCCTCAGGTTCCTCCATATCTATTGGTCTTTCTTTTCCGTCTCTGTCAGGGGCCTACTTGCGTACCCCACATAGCGATCTCCTGCTTCACCCTCCTAAGAAAACTTCGCTCTCACCGCGTACTCACTGGCATCGGTAGTGATATTGAATTGCCGAGTGAACTCCGCGAATGCAAGTATTGGCTCCTTGCTGCAGCTTTTGCATGCATCTTCTGATATTATCTACTACTGTTTAAGTAAAGCGCCCCCTCACTTCTGAAAAGAAATTCATGATGCCATCTAGTGGCAAAGATATGCGGTAAGAAGCCTGGGCAGCCATCTTGGTCCCTAAAACAAAGGGGTTAGTACCAGTAAAGAACCCATCGTGACCTGTACCGGAGAAGAAGAGGACAGAACTCTTCAATAAGGTCTCTTCCCATAATGACGAGGGAGTAAACCTTAGACTAAGGCGTGAGAGGCGGCGGCGGCAGGAGGATGAGAAGAGAGAACCCACCTTCCATAATCACATGCACATCAGAACCAACCTTCAAGCTCCATATAATCAACCAAGTAAACTGTAATACCTTCATCAATTAATGAAATAAAACCATATTTATAACTAACCAACTAACATATATTGTAATCACTTTGCTCAAATCTTAAAACAAATTGTGTCAGAAAACTTTAAAGAGAATAGAGGTTATTTCATTTTAAAACCATTATATCAATTTATTTAAATACAGTCCACTCCATTATTACCAGCAAACTATCAGTAATTCCTTAATTTGAACCAGCTTACCAGTATAATTATTAATTTGGGTAATATTCCCCAATTTTTACTCCGGGGAATACCTAAATTAAACAACTACCATCGGGGTCATGATCACCTTTCTGTCTTTCTTGAGTAGGTTGCTGGGGCGAGTTATTCCGCCATTTCTGGTAATAATCTTCTACAATAATTCCAAGTCCCCGTCAATCTCCGAACTCCTTTCACAGTCATCTTCCTTAAAGCTGCTACTTTATTGGCGCCGGACCAAATTTCCAAATTATCTGGATTATACTTTTTAAATGTTGCACGTGTTCTTCCTCGTTCTTGCTGAATACTAGGAGATTGTCAATATAAATCTGACAAACAGATTTATCAATTTTCCTCAAATACCTATCCATTAGGCGCTGAAAGGTTATGGGAGCATTTTTGAGACCAAAAGGCTTAAAAGGATGCCTTATATTCATATTCATAGTTTCCTGTCTCCATCACAGAGCTTTTGCAAGGCTTTTGGGCACATGATGGTGTTGGAACTGCCGGTGTAAATCAGGAACTCAGTCCTGCTATCTCTTGTAGGCAGACTGCCGCCCTTCTCCCTAGAGTTATAAATCAGCAGTGTGCAGTCGCTCCTTCGCTGACATCCCTTCAGAGTCTCGCGTCTTCCTCTCTCTATTCCCCTTTGTTCCTTCGTTTCCAAGAATGGATCAAGATCTGTACGGCAACTGCCCAGGACCTGAGAAAGGCGGTATTCGACCTAGAAAAATTCACCGGAGAGACCGGGGAATTAAATCATTTTTTAAAAGGGGGCGATCGTCTAGATGGGGCGAATAGAAGCGAAGATGTCGGAGGATCTATTGGACCACGAGGATGCAAAAGCACTGAAAGCAGCGGTAGTCTGCCGTGTGAAAAGAAGTATCCTTAATCAGATTCAGGCAGATGAAGAGACCACATGGAAGATCATCAAAGAAAAATTAAAGAAGGCATTCGGAGGAGGACGGTGGACCCCAGAGGAGGATATATTCATGATGTTCAGAGAAACGAAGAAACCGAGACAGTCTAATGGTCAGTATGCTGCAGAACTCCTGGCACGCTATAACAGAATTCAAGACAAATTTAGCGAGATGTTGGAGACGATCCAAGTACAGGGTCGAATTCCTATCCACGGTACTGAAGATTTAGTTGGCAAAAGAACTGGAGAAGAAAGAGGGAATGGCGAGAGACCACTCGTTTGTGGAATGTGGTCAAGATCTCATTGATACAAGCGCTAGAGAGGTGGAGGCCCAAATGGAAGTAGAGGAGACAGGGTGGACTCGGATGGAATATCATCGGCCAAGAAACATGCCAAACCCTAGGAGAACAAAAGACCAAAGAGATGGTAGAAGAGAGAGAAATAGTAACACGGAAAATAGAAGGAGCCAAGTTAAACCCAGAAACAATGTTCGGCGGGAGGACCGCAAGTGCCATGGGTGTGGTAAA
>NW_027116284.1:174542-176462 GCF_000696795.3 Halyomorpha halys
GATGTTTTGAATGTGGGACAGAGGGACATATAGCTCGACAGTGTCCCTATATGTATCGACGGAGGGTGCAAAATGTGCTTGAACCAATGGAGGTTAATGCTCAGAGATTACGGAGAAGGGTAAGCTCTCGAAGGACGAACGGATCTAGGAGTGAATCCACGAAGATGTCTGAGACCTCTGGAACAGAAACTGAAGCAGGGGACTATGAGCGAGAGGATAGCCAGGAAGGCAAGAGGAGGAATTGGAGACGAAAAGAAGAAGCAGCTAGAACACGAGGAGAGTTCTGAGGAGCGTACCCACAGATGGGCTGCCGCACGTTGGAGATCAACAATATGAGAGGTGAACACGGTAGTTTGCCTATAATAGAGATTGCAGGAGTGAGGTGTCTGGTAGACACTGGTAGTTCCAGTACTATCATGAGCCGCGGGGCTGTGGAGAAGTTGTGTAATAGAGAGAGAGCACACCGGATTCAAGTATGTCAGTGTAGGTTAATCACCTTAGGTGGCCCTTGTGAGGTAGAGGGGAAGGCGGAAATATGATTGAACCATTGGGGATTTAGTAAGGGCATCCTGAAAGTCCATATTGTATAGACCATGCCGAGGAAATATAAAGTAATTGTGGGGTGTGACTTGCTAGGGAAGGTGGGCGCTTGGATTAAGAATAGAAAAAGAAAATGGAAGATTAAGATAGGAGGTAAAACATACAAATGTCGTCAACAACAGAGGAATGAGGGTGCACGGATTGGGGCAATAAATCAAGCTGAGGACTGGAGACAGCGACTCAAAAGGGAATACCTGGATATTTTTTTTACAGAAGGGGATATCCTCGGAGCAACCAGTAAGACTGTCCATGAGATTCCACTGACGCAGGAGAGGGTAACATATGTAAAGGAAAGGAGATACCCACAGGCACTACGTCACCACATCCGGGAGGAACTCGACAGGGAATCATTATTGATAGTACATCCCCATACAATAGTCCATTATGAGCGGTAAAAAAAAGGAGTGCGCCAGGTGAAACTACTGAAAAGTACAGAGTGGTCGTAGATTACAGGAAGCTAAACGAAAAAACCATTGACGAAAAGTATCCAATCCCCAGATTTGAAGACATTTTAGACAGGCTGGGTGGGGCGACGGGTTTCAGCACACTCGATTTGAAGGCTGGGTATCATCAAATTAAGATGCACCCTAATGATCAACATAAGACTGCATTCACTTTTGAAAGGGGTCAGTATGAGTTTACAAGGATGTCGTTTGGCCTCAAAAATGCCTCCATAACCTTTCAGCGCCTGATGGACGAGTTTCTGAGAAGAATTGATGAATCCGTTTGTCAGATTTACATGGATGACTTGAACACATGCGACACTTGAATAGCGTGTTGGGCTCAAATTGTCGGGGGAAAGTCGGCACTGGGGCAGGACCAAATATAATTTCTGGGTTACACAATTTCAAAGGAGGGAGTTAAACCACACCCGGATAAAGTTTCAGCAATCCAGAAAATGGCAGAACCTCGTCACATAAAAGGAATTCGTCGGTTCTTGGGGACTCTAAATTATTACAGGAGGTTTGTTCCAGAAATGGCGGAGTATCTCGTTCCACTCAACATCCTACTCAAGAAAGGTAGGAAGATGATCGACACCCCGATGATGAAGGGCAATATCAGACGGTGCATGGAGAGGTTGCAGCAAGAGCCGGTACTAGCTTATCCAGATTTTAATCGGCAATTAACCATTACCACAGATGCGAGTGAGTATGCGCTAGGGAGCGGTGCTGTCTCAGGAGGGTGATGGGGGAGAGCGCCCAGTGGCGTATGCCAGCAGGCGACTTACGGAGACGGAAAGTAAATACAGCGCGAGAATTCTTGGGAATAGTGTAGGCCGTCGATCATTTCAGACCATATGTGTTCGGCAGAAGGTTCAAG
>NW_027116284.1:177090-196610 GCF_000696795.3 Halyomorpha halys
GGATTGGTTGTCTCGAGCCATAACCACGAACGCCGTGGAACAAGAAAATGGGGAACCGTCAGGTGTCATGAGGGAACGGACGCCCAAAGATGAAGACCAGGATGAAGCGGAAGAAGATGGTAGGGAAGAATCTTCGAATAACGAAAGTTCGGCTGAAGAAAGACCAGGGGATATTGAGGAAATGGAGCAAATAATTAATGACAAGAGGAGACAAATTATTTAGAAGACAAAAACCACGGGAATGATCAAAATTAAACATAGTGAATACGGTAGAAGTCAAATAACAACGATCTGGTCTGTACCAGCCTTGAAGAATGACCAGATCTGTAAAATTTTGAAGAACTCTTCAAAGCTTGGAGAAAAACATCACCTGTATGTTGTCAAAGAAACCGTAGGAAGAAGATCAAGCGGCTATGGCGTGATGAACCGATTGGAATGGACAGGACATACATCAGTTGTTAATTGATGGTGGAAACCCTTCTGGAAGAAGAACAACAAAGAGAAGTCACCTTAGTGTATCATCAGGGAAAGACAAATCATCGAGGAATCCATTAGGCTATACTTTTGGTGGGGAATGAGGAAGACTATATCAGAGATTGTGGGAAGCTGCGAGGTCTGTCCACACACTAAGTGCGACACACATCCGCCTAAAGGAAGACAGGAGAAGACACCTACCACAGATGCACCACTTAAAGATTTACAAATCGACATTTTTACATGGAAGGGGTAGAAATGGGTGAACATGATTGACCTCTTTAGTAAGGCTGCAATGGCGCACCAGGTGCAAGATAGGTCTTCGGAAGCAGTAATGGCAGCCCTCCGCTTGTGGTTTCAATTCTACGGAGTTCCCGAACGCATCTCATCGGATGGTGGAAGAGAATTTGGCAACTCTTTGATACGAAAGGAAATGAAGGACCTAGATGTGATATGGCACCTCAACACACCTGGACACCCCAAAAGTAGAGGAGGCGTAGTGCGGCTTCACGGAACGCTGAGCGATCACCTTCGATTGTACTAGGCTGGAACCGGAATTGCGGCATACAATCATTCGGTGCACACCGTTACGGGGTTTTCGCCGTTTGAGATCCTTTTTGGGCATTGTGGAATCCGGCGGGACTACAAAGGCACGGCGGCGGACGGTGATGAGATAAGCAACAATCATGTAACTAAGAAAAAGCTATGGGAAAAAGTCCGGGGAAAATTGGAGAGGGAAAAAAACCATGAGAGTAGCTCGGGAGAATTTAAATCTCACAGATAGGAAGGGAATGATAAAAATTGAGACAATTGTATATAGAAAGTTGGGATCAAACAGGGGTAAGGAGATAGAGCGATACGAGGGACCATCCAGGGTGATAATAATAAGAGAACATAATGTCACTATTGAGAGTATTAGAGAACCCAAAAAGCGCAGGACCGTTCATATTGAACAACTTAAAGTACCACAAACTGAAACACCTGCGCAAGAGTAATCCGGAATGTCCTCATCTCAACTTATCTGTTGTGTTATCTTTTCTTAATTGGAAATTAATTTTTTTTTAATTTATCTTTGGTTATGGCGATGTACTGAATAAATTATGTTGCATTTTTTTTAATTGTATAAATTCATGATTTTATTTTTGTTTTGCTTTACTTTTAGTTGGTAATAAGTGATTATGAGGAGTGTCTATCTTTTCCTTTCTTTATTGTATATACTTTATTGTAAATAGTTATTTTTATTGTATTTTATATTAATTTATTATTAGTATGTTACAGCAGTTCACACGTGTTACTTCTTATTCCTTCTTCTCTTTTTTGACATTTGGCTTTCGCCGATACTTTACTTATATATATATATAAATAGAATAATATCTTGAGTCAAAGTCTTTAAAAGCCCATCCTGAGAAATTAATAAATAAATTTCTTTTATAAAAATAGGCTACTCATCAGTTTGCAATTGTTGCTATTTTAGCCTGTGTAGCTTATTGTAAAATAGTTAGTGACAAGTGGTAATATTTTGGCCGTTAAGAACTCTATTTCTTGTAACAGTTTTAATAGTTTTGATTGCGAAATTTTATTAAGAACATGTTTTTGTTAGTTTTAGTTCCTTGGTTTGGTTATATTTTTTGACTATTGTAATTTCGGCCTTTTTTTATAGTCAATGTGTAAACATTTGGTGCCATGTGCATATCACACAGGTTTCACTTACTTTAAGTATAAATTAATAATTGCTGTTTTTTTTAATGTTTTAATTTTTACAAAAAAGGCCTAACGATTAAAATAAATATCAATACGATGTACAATTAAGTGGCCTTCCATATCAGTTAAGTGTAAACAATATTAGATTAGTCTGTTAAACCTTATTTAACTACCGAATTTCCAAACACGTTTTCTCGAAAGTAGCTATGATTTTTGTTTATTTCAAATAAATAACCATCTCTCATTATTAGCTGTGATAAAAAGAAGTATAAAATAAAAAAAAATGTAGATAATTATTTATAGGTTAAAATAAATGTTTTACTGTCTCCATAGTTGTTTTTCATTTAATAAGTAAATAAAATAGTAAGGATGACGATTACTATCATGCAGATTAATAAAAAATTAGCCAGTATTAATTTCAACATGAAGTAAGTGAATGTTGTGTGATGCGCACATAGCAGCAAATGTTTTACTCATTGACTGTAAAAAAAGCCGAAGACACAACTGTCACAAAATATAAAGATCCTTCAAAGACCTTGCTAACTTTACAACACATACATAAAATACGGTATTGGTGCACATTATGAAAAATTAAACCATCTATCCATCATGCAATGCCTAACCTTCAATTTCACAAGTTTTAATTTAGTCATTTTGACACTTTCAAATCCACTGCAATGGCTGAACTATATAACCGTTACCATCATGATAACTACTACTGTATACCATCATGACAGTACTTTTGCATTAGGTTTGGTGTGATAGCTGGCAGTGAATCACATAGTTGTGAAGCTACCGTCATGGATATATCAACTGTCGTAACAGTACCAACTGCAGATCAGTTAACATTGTCACGTTAAATTTCGTAAAACCGGTGACACTTTACAGCCACGACTTCAACTTTCACAGGAACTATCATAGCGTATAGCAGTTATTGTCACAATAAAATCAACTGTCATGGCAGTAAGTGGCCCTGTCATGAACCTTATATAAACGTTTGATAATACTCAACTATTTTATCAAACGCACATTATAAACCCATGGAAGGTACATTAAAAATCCTCGTGTAGATTGGGGATATTTGTGGCCTATTTGCCGAAGCCGATCAATCCTGCTCATAACTGGTGTACAAATCGGGCGTGTCATGATCTGGTGAGGTGGCGCTACCACGCAAGCCCTGCATTACGAAGAAGGTATTTAGTTATTTCCTCTATTACCTTGTGACCAATCGCCACGGCACGAATGTCAGCTTCGTGCTTCCCCCTTTATTTCTGAAACGAGAGGCCCATGCATGATAGCAGCTGCCAGTCAAACTTAAGTAATTTTATTTTATTTGATTTTTATGCCTTAATCCAAACAAAAAAAATACATATATATATTATATAACAATAATGATGTGAATAAAATATAATAAACATTATTTGTTAAATATTTACAATGTTTAAAAAACCAGACAATTATAGATAATTTTATTTAATTTCATCCACATTAGGTCTAATTTAACAATAATTTTAGACAACTTATAAATAATTATGAATAATCATATTATTGAACAATATACAAATATAAGCGATATCATACTCATTTGTATAAAACAATATAATATTATCAAGAAATATTCAAAACACACCGTTGGAAAAGCTGCACTTACTTTATACTGACTATATTTAAGTAACAGTTTGCATAATAGGATGCTACGTCGTCTCACATGAAAATATGATTTCAGTTTCACTGTTAAGATTCAGAAATTTGTAAACTTATATTAACCCAGAGATGTACTCACTGAGACCTCATAACCAGACTGTACATGAGCAGATGTTTTAGGCGGTCAACGTATTTTCAGTGAGAACTCGCGGGCATGAATATTTTGAGACATAGAAATGGCCAATCGGTTGTGCTGTTATCTCAAATAAGTTACGAATTCTGAAACGGGCTGAGTAGAAGTTTCATCGGTACAAATCTTAATAACAAATAAGCCGATCTCTTATCTTCTAGATTACATTCACAGTTTTTACACTTTACAAAATGTTCCATACCACATTAAAACTAGGTACAGTAATTTGTAATCGTTCAATTGGGAATATATTGAACGTCCATTTCACATATTTCTGTGCAGGTTGATCTTCCAACCCATGAAAGTAGACTAGACACCCCTTTTTAGAGGCTGGATATGTCCCAAGAAGAAATCCTGTTCTTGTGTCGATTTATGGCAGATACACCAAAGGAAAGATTTTCTGGGTTCGAACATTACTGTAGGCTACTGCACTCATCAAACAACTTCCTTATTTAAAACGCATACGAAAGGAAAACAACTTTTTTCAAACAATAAATATTATTTAGACAAATGTTTTAATGATAAAATGTGTACTAGATTAAATTAATTACAGTTGACAGATCACCTAGAGATTTCTGATCAGTAGCATAACTAAATATTCTCCAAAGCTCACGAGGACGGCCTACTCAATCCCATATCAACCAGGTTTGCAATATTTCTTATTGATTATGTAGCTCCTTCAAAAGTACTTTAACTACTCTTATTTTTGGGCTTCCAAGGGGTTCTACACATTCATTTTCTATATGATATTAATACTAAAAAAAAAATAAAAATCATTACCTCAGTTGATAGAGTTTAGCGTGGTGCGGTTAGTGGTACTGCTATCGAACAGTAGAGAACACATATCTGTTTAATTGAGGGAAGTGAGAATGAAAGGAAAATATTAGAAGAAACAACAAGAGAAATGTTATGTTATAGTTATGATGTATGATTACAAATGACCACTCATGACATATTAACATTATTGTAACCTTTCTCTCTACATTTAACAAATGTTTCTATTTAGAAAAGTATTGAGTTTATTTCTAATTTGGAATGTTTTTTTACCTTAAATAAATAATAATTTTTTTTCAATTAAGATCTAGCGAAACTCCTCGCACAAATAGCTTAAAGAGCCGTTAGAGAAGAAAAATACAGTCATTTCATCCCACTTTTTGTTTCCTTTAATGAAATTCTATATAAAAAAAAAGAAATTATAAAGAAAATAATTATTTTTAATCATTTTGAACATCATTTAGACAATATTATTTTTGATAAATGATTTTTCTTCAGGCGCATAATGTGGTGCTTTTTTCCCTTGGAGATTTTTGGTGTCTATAATACTTAACATTGAAATACCACCTATTCTTCTAGGTCTAGAATTAGTTCACAGTACATGTGTAGAAACTAGTGTGTATAATAATACTAATACTTATTTTTTTGGGATGACTATTAGTGATATTACGGGAATTAAAAAATACTAAAGTACAAGTTACTATTGTACAAGTCTGTGTAATTGAATTAAGATAAATCTACAAGACTAATAGTATTAGTTTGTACTTTATTATGAAACAGGGTCAACAGGATAAAATTACTTCTGTATCCTTCTAGGAAGTTAGATATATCCTTGGATCAGGAGCACAACTCCCTCCAAAAAAATGATATCTCAGAGCTCCTTCCCCAGAAAATACGGAGGGCTTGTGTCCCACTTAGAGGTATTCTTCTCAAGTAGGATCGAGGTATCGACTGCCTCTCGACCCCTTCCCTAAGAGGCCAAAGAAGAAAAAGAGAAAAAGGAGAAAAAAAGGACGTCTGATTAATGGCCCGAGCTAAGTTTTTTTTCCACTTCCTTTTCCTTCGTCATGTTTTTGTCTAATTCCATAAGGATGGAAGAGGGGTGGATTTCTGATTGAGGGTAAAACCCCAGTGGATATAAATAAGCTAAGCAAAGTGTAAAAAATACTCCTCCTTTATCTGTTTCACAGTGAGTGTTATCTGATAACTGATGGAGCGTTTCGAAGCACAAAGAACAATTATGACTTTGTATCACTTGTTGCAACAGATTATAATTGTTTTATTACAGGAAAGAATTGCGGAAAATGAATTTTATTGTTTTGCATGGGCAATGAATGTGATCAAACAAGAGATAACTTGGCTCTCCGTTATTCGTTATAATTCGTTCAGTAACAGTTGAATTATTATAAGTTGAGAATTGATTTGTATAATAGTTATATAGAAAAGACTGTTTTGTAATCTAAATCTGATTCATTTTATTATAAAAATTCAATCAAGATTCTAAGGGTATTTACATGTTTTGAAATAAAAAAGTATCTTAAATTCAGGTATTGTCGTGTATATATATATATATATATATATATAATTTTTATACATATCCTAATTCCTCGACGATACCTGAATTTAAGATATTTTTTTAATAAACTATAATTCTTGATGAAGAAACCTAAATTGCAAAATGAAGTATAAACAATTTAAAACATCTCTAGTGCAAAACATAAGATATCTCAGCGTGACCCATTGTAGCAATTTTAATAAAAATTTATCAGTGTACTATATTAAACTATTATAATAATACTGTTGGCTCGTTTTCAGCCAAAACCTGGGTTCTATAAAATAATAATATACAATAAATAAGCTTGACGAAGACAGAGCCATTAAAAGTAAAATTGATTTAAGCAGGTGTCATTGTAGAATAAAAAAACGAAGAATAATCATTTTCCAGCTATTTGTTTGTTTTTTTTAGGTTGGAGACTATTTATGAGTTTAAGAAAACAGAAAGGCCATTATAGTTTCAAAATTGTTGCACAATTAAGAATAATTGATGCTATACATTAGCTTAATTATAAATTAATGTTGGAAATAAACGTTAAGATATTTATTTAATTAGTTTTTATTAATCTCATTTCATTCTCCCCATTTATTCAATTATTTTCAAATTTATTTTTTTAACGTTCATTTTCGTTTTTATTAATTCTGTTTCTTATAAGGGCCTCCGTCAGCTGATCAGGAGTCCGGTAAAAATTATCCCGCCCTCTTAATTGAAAATTTCATATGTTATATTTTGTCAATAGTAATTAATAAATATGTTTATAATGAAAAATAAAACTTACTACTGCATTATTATAGCCAGGGTTTATCATGTGTACGAACAAGAGATTATTATTTTACATACACTAATATTTTCAAGTCAACTCTTATCGAACTCCTGGCATTTTGTTCCTACTTCACTTCCTGACGGGGGTCCTGTTACTCATATTTTTTCTTTTAAAAATTTAGTAGAGAGTAAAAATTATATAAATGATTAAAAAAAGCTGTTAACAATTTCGTTAATAAAAAAAAAAGAATATAAGAGGGGCAGATATAGGGGTTTGACATGTTTTCAACAATTCAAGGAGTCAAGTCCAGAAATATCGTACAGAAAGGTAATTGTTGAAAGAAGATGTGAAGTGAATTATGAACTCAATTCTTCACTGGTTTCTTGACTGTTTTTAAATATTTTACTAACATCAATTATTCAATATTGATGCACGATTTGAATAAATGAAATTGTAAAGTAAAATTGTTCAAGTTTTATTTTCCTTTATTATCTGCATATACGTCTGTAAATTAAAATATTGATTTACAGTGGTACCTATTTATGGATGTGTAAAATAAAGGAAACTTTGAATTTAGTTTATTTTAATTTAAACTGCAGACATTTAATAGACCCTGGGTTACTATACCATTTGGCAACTTAATTAAACAACAGCCCTCAAATTCCGGAAATATTAGATCACCTTATGAAAACAGATATGTACAAATATATATGTAACTAGTTTGATTTATTCACATCTTTGTTAGCAGAATACATTAAAATGAATAATAATACATTTTAATCAAATCCCTTAATAATGAATTGGTTCAACACGCGAAATTAATACTTGGGAAATAATTATAGTAATTATTTTATAATTTTAGTTGCTTTAAAATCCCTTTGATCCTAGCCCCCTCATATACTTGGTCACAACTTTATTGAGAAATTTAACAGTTTGATCATTTACAATCACCACTGCTTACACTATTTCTTGGTTTTTGGAACAATAATGAATCATTAAATTCCAGTTTTGATGTCATTGGAAATCCAGGCGACCTCGAAGAAAATTAACTATTGATCGGAATAAATGATTAGCTTAGGAAACGAGATCAGGGCTCCAGTTTGAGGTAGCAGTTTGAGTTTTCTGCTTGATTTAAACTTGATCTATGAGGTCGTGGTTTATCCTGTTGAAACAGCATTCCCTTCAGGTTCACTAAAGCCAGTAATAACAAAGTCAAAACAGTACAAGGGTAATTCTCAAATAGCGGGAAACATTCAGTTTGCAATTTTCAACAAAAACCTATTAAATTCTGAATTTAAAAACTGACACGGTTATTTAGCAAAACTTAAAATCTACTAATACAATTTTAATTTAAAATTGTCGCACCTATTAACAGCGGTAAAATTAATTTTAAACATCATTTCTTGCTGAATTAGTATTAAGACACTTGTTTATAATAAAATCCAAACTGTACTATTTTAAAAAAATCGAGCCATGAAATAGTTATTCAATATTTAATAACACACAACTTTTCCTTTCTTTCAAGATTTTTTAAATTCATTGTTATGAAAGTGGGGGACAATGTCACGCTTAGAAATTAAGAACAGCCAGAATATTCCAGAATCTCGGGAATCCTTAAAATTTCATTATTTCTATCTTTAGCTATTTCTAACTTTAGGTAAAGTAAGCTAAATTTCAAATTCTTGTATTCGACGGAAATACACGTTTTAAGTAGTCCTGAAAACCTTTCCCGAAATGATCTGTAGTCAGCTTAGCTCAATAACAAAATGCTTGTATATATCCTGACAGAAACATTTTCTTTTAAATTTACTAACGAAAAGTGCAAATTTTCATAATCGATTTTCACATTTTTCTAAACGGTCTAAAAGGCTCTAACGATTTTGATTAAACTCAGTATTCCAACGTGCAATTGATTATTTTTTAATATAAATTTTGTTTTAATTGAAATGGTAAGACATAACTTAGATACCGAATTTTCAAAACATTATTTCTCTAGAGTACCTTTTGTTTATTTAAAGATGTAACCAATTCTCATTCTTGGCTATAATAAACGACAAATAAATGCGAAATATTAAATATTAATAATTAGTTATTCCACTAGAAATATATATATATATATATGTGTGTGTGTGTGTGTGTGTGTGTGTGTGTGTGCGTGCGTGCGTGCGTGCGTGCGTGCGTGCGTGCGTGCGTGCGTGCGTGTGTGTGTGTGTGTAGAATATATTTATGTAACTGGAAATATAAAAGACACAGTTAATTTTAAAACTGAAATAGGAGGAAGATGACAGCATAATAAATAAAATAAATTTTAAAAACTATTAATAATTAGTAACGTGACAAATTAAAAGCAATCAACAGTTAAAGAAAGAGCATTTCAAAAATTCCTTAAATTAAACAATGCAGGGCTCAGTTCACTGAAAATCGAAGAAGTGGACAAAAGTAGGTGTATTTGAAAAGGTAATTTATAAATATAACAATAATAATAATAATAAATGATGATCTTAAGCTATATACAAAAAACAAACAACTATTACAAAGTATGAGTGAAATAGTGTTATCATATACCAAAAACATAAACATGTCATTTGGACTTGATAAATGCCCGGTACTGCATGTGAACAAGGGAATGGTGGTCAATGCCTAGAACCTGCTGATAAATGTAGTAGAATGCATCAGGGACCTAGAAATCAAAGAACAATATAAATATTTAGGTATATAACAGCAAATCAAAATACCTCGAAAGGATGTGAAACAAGAGCTAATAACAATGTTGAAAATGAGACTACGAAAAGTATTGAAGACTCAACTATCTGGAAAACAGAAAATCAAGGCCATCAATACTTTGGTCATACCAGCGCTAAGCTTTGTTATACTACAGTGGTCAAAGACCAGCATACAGGAATAGATCGTCTTGTGAGACACTCATGCAAGAGCGGGTCCACCATCCCATATCTTCCGAATCCACACTTTTTATCTAGGAAAGAAGGAGGACGAGGACTCATAAATATTGAAGAAGCGTGCCGCAGGAATTATCTCTACGTTAATATTTTCATTCAAAAACCACTAGTGTTTATCTGGCAATCGGTACAATCGTCTGACCACACTGAATCTGAGGAAACCGGATGAGCTCAACATTGTTTCAGAAAAGAAACGATTGGCAGAGTGGAAAACCAAGTCTCTGATGATACTCATGGGAGATTCTATAGCTAACTGAACGAAGCCTCCATATAGAAAGAAAGATCAGTTGAATGGTTAAAGTCTGGAAAGCTATTCTTTGAGGCAGAGGGGCTTGTGGTTGCCATTCAAGATCAGGTGATTGCCACTAGATAATATAAAAAACACATGCTAAAATACACAACAGCACCGTATAAGTGTCCATTATGGATAATTACGTTAGAATCAATCCAATATATCACTGGTGGATGTGGAGTGTTGGCGGGTTATTTTTATTCTAGTTACTGAATATCTACAGAGCCACAACAATGTGGCCAAATTTGTGCAACAGGCCGTGGCAATAAGGTACAAATTAATTGAGGATAAGAGCCCATACTACAATTA
Source organism: Halyomorpha halys (assembly GCF_000696795.3). Taxonomy (NCBI): domain Eukaryota; kingdom Metazoa; phylum Arthropoda; class Insecta; order Hemiptera; family Pentatomidae; genus Halyomorpha; species Halyomorpha halys. The sequence continues at coordinate 187,750 of NW_027116284.1, forward strand.
CCACCCCAAAAGGTCCTCTCAATCTCCATTGGGATGGATCAATTATTAAGGACAATACAGTAAACCATAATAAACCATATATCCTCCTTATCAAGGGAATCATAAGGGGCTTAATGAAACTCTCTACGGCGATAATTTCGGTGGGGAATGCAGCGTATTATTCAAGACATCATAGGAAATTGTGAGAAATGCTTAAGCACCAAATATGACCGGCACACACCGCCGGCGATACAGGAAGAAACGCCGACTGCAGAAGCGCCACTTAATGATCTACAGGTAGACTCGTTTTCTTGGAGAGGGTACAAGTGGATCACGGTAGTAGATGTCTTCATTAAATTAGCCATGGCGTACTCAGTGACAGAAAAATCGGCAGAAACAGTATTGACGGCCCTGGGAACGTGGTTACAGTGTTACGGCGTTCCAGAGAGAATCTCATCTGAATACGGACCAGAGTTCGACAATGCTGGAATTAGAGCAGAGATGAAAGTCTCAGAGGTAACATGGCACTTTAATACTCCAGGTCCCCCGAAAGGTAGAGCCAGGATAGAACACCTCCATAGTACCCTTAATGACCACTAACGAGTGTACTAGATCGAGAAGGGACTGAAGCAGGAAGAGGCGATGGAAAAGGTGATCATCGCATACAACCACTCGATACTCCATCACAGGATTTGCACCATTCGAGGTTATTTTTGGATTATGTGGACGTCGCAGAGACTATCGAGATATGGTAGCAGGATAGGACACTATCGCCGTTAATAGTATGGCACGACAGAGGGTGTGAGTTAAAATAAAGGACAGGATAGAGAGGGAAAATCAAGAATGGGTGACCTTAAACTCAGTGGTGGTGATAAGATTTTTTTTTTTCCAAAAATTACGAAAATGGTCATAACTTCACGTCCTCACCTATTTACACAAAACCACATATGTACAGAATTTAGTAAAGGTTGAGCGATGCACACACCGCACCACTTATTTTCTTGGACATATTTTGAAGCAACCTACAGCTTGTACTTATACAATAGAAAATGTTATGAAATAATTTTTCTATGATTTCAAGTAAAATTTAAAAACAGTAAAAAAAAAAAAATCCTGAAAATACTTTTAAATAAGATATATACGATTGTAAAAATCTTACTCTGTGAAAGCCATGTCAATTTGATTTACATTGTTCTTGCATGTAAAAAAACAAAACAAACGCGAAACATTAAAATAAAATAAATTTTATTTATTCATAAAAATGAGAAATGTTTAATAAGATCGTATCCTAGCGAACACGGGAAATTGCCCGTTGCTTGAGAAATTAAACAATGTGTGCATTAGTTAAGACAAAAATTATGATATTTAATATAGTCATATCACTCATTTCCTCTAAGAACATCATAACCAAAAATTATGGTTTTTTTCCTCCAAATAATAATTTGCATGAGCAATCTTTATTTTAATCAACATTATTAATTCTATATAACATGTTTGATTATGATTGTTCTTTTTCGTTAAGAGGTTAAAATTTTTAATTGAATCATTCATTTATTTATTCGTCAAAACTAAAACATATTTTAAGTTATTAAAACTCTTGAGCATTTTTTGCTCTTAATCTGCTTATAAAACTCTAAATTTTAACTGCAGTATTCTAAACTATTTTTAGGCTTCTTATTTAATGCATTCCCATGTGCACTATTATACATTTCCGATTCCGTGTGACACTCGGAAGGTCGTGGCAAACCGCCGGAGTAAAAGATGAAATACACTAAAAGTCTAGTCATTTTTATGCCTGTAGTTTTGTAATTACATTTTAATTTAGAAGTTTTTTTTTTCCTTTTTTCTGAGTTTCTTATATCCAGAAGTTAAATATTTATCTATAAAATTATGTTTGTGAATATACCCCTACAAAATACTTTGGATTGAAGAACACAGTAATTTTTTCACAGCTACCTTGCCTATTAGAAAATGAATCCATTTTTAATTTGTGCTAAACAAAAGAAACATTAGCGAAGAAAAGACTAGAATTGTCCCTCTTTTTTTATTCAATGCTCGATATTTTTAAAACTACCAACCACTAGATAGCGTATATTATCACGAATAGATATCTCTAGTAGGGCTCAATTTCGAGTTTGTCAATTACACTATAAAATAGTTTATAATGATAATCTTTGCAAGAGTAATAGTTTTCATGATATATGCCGAAATAAATTCACAAAATGTTGATTTTATGTTAAAAAAAAAAAACTAAATATTAGTGAATGAAATATTGTATCACTGATAATATTGATAAAATGATGATTTCTTGTTAATTCCAAATACTCTATTTCAGGAACTACTTTAGCATAAAGAGCTTTATTAGGGGTCTCTACTTGAAGTGGCAGCTAGTTGTAACACTTTTAGAGTCATTGCCCATAAATCCAAAAATATACAACGGCCATTTTGAAAACTATTGTAGTAGGCCTTCGAGTCTCCTCCCTCTCTCCCCCAGAAATGGTAAACATTTTACTATAGTACTTTTCATACTCTATTATGAATCCTAAACCTTTTTTTAATGATTTTTGGCCATAGTTCATATTCAACAATTAATTTAAATAATAATAATTGTAAATGTGATCAGATGTAATCAAATTTTCAACAATTAATTTAAATAATAATAATTGTAAACGTGATCAGATGTAATCAAATTTTCAACAATTTCTCGTTTAGAATAAAAAAGTATAAAACGGCAGACTTATGCAATCACAAGAATCCTTTCTGAGTAAGATGTTACTCTAGGTTGCATTAAAAAAATAAACAAATAGAAGGAACAAACGAATCCTCTGAACCCAGGATTAAGACATCTATAATTCACTATGACATCTCTTCGCATCCATGTCGGATGTTTATTCTTTTCAGTATATTTCTTCTCTCAGTTTGCGAAATTCCCGTATTTCTCAGTTCCTTGTTTGATTATATACTTTCTTTGAATTAATAGCTTTAGAAAGCAGTATTGGGAATGGTTTATTTTGCCTAGAGGTTTATACGTTTTCCTATCATGAATTATTCATCGCTTTTTAACCTCCATCAGTCGCCTGATTGCGCATAGTATAACGGAATGAATTGGTGTAAGAATATTATGAGCCAAATTGTGGAAATTAGTGGCAGTATTTATTTTTTAAATTCTTAACAAGGATATCCGGTGTTACAAGGTTGGGTTGATATGACACTATAATAATGATATTTTTTATCTAATACACATTGAAAAATATACCGTATTTCATTAATTTTGCTGATATTTAACAAGCTTTAACATAGAAATGTAAATATTCTATACTTATTATGGAGCATATATGCAAAAAAAAGGTACATTTCGATACGGTAGTTTGTGTACGGTGTTTGGCATTTATGTTATAGCTCCAATAACACTGCTCATTAAGTTTTAAAATCGAATTATTTATTCCTGAACTATTTTTTTTTTCTCAACAAGGGTAAAATTTTATAGCAAATAGCTTTATGTAAGATTACAAGAAGTCTTTCCGGAATCAAACTGAGTAAATTAGCTCTCCTTAGAGATTACGTTAAATTATTAAATTTCAATTTACCTCAACTAAGCTGTTTTCCAATCTTTCGGAATTGATTGAATAAATCCATTTCCCTGACAACTTTCGGCTTCTACTGTACATTACTACTTTTAAGCAAATAAAATGCTTTGCTTATCCTAGAATATTGCAATACTTAATATTGATTTTCTACATTTATTGGGTTAGTATGTTTGGGTAATAAGTGCTACCTTAATAATCTTTATTGTTTAGAAAGTAATTTTATTAAACTTAAGAAAATTTAAATCATACATTGTGCACATATTGCTAAAGAAAAATCATAGTCGTAGAATATAGGATGTTAGAGAGCAGTCCGCATCCTATATTCTATTCACTTCATAAATTTCACACACTCAGCCTCGACTATTTTTAAAGAGAGTGTACTGGAGTAATTGAATCCTAAAAATGCAATAAGTGATGTTCAACAATCATTTGTAGGATACTAGTTATGGTTACACTTTTCAACATTGTTTTAAATTTAATTTTCCTTTCATTTTTCCTTAAACAATGGTGTGCATAATTACTTTAGTCACTATTTCCCATAAGTTTTTCTTTTTGTATATATTTTTTTTATAACAACAATTCAATACTCTCATTCAGTTAAGCACCTATATTGACAGATTAACGTCCAATATATAAATAAAAAGGCTTAAAAATTTAAGCTTGAAATAAAATATTTAAAATTCACAAAGGATAATGGATATCGAAAGCTGAAGACATTAGTGAGGAAGTAAGAAGAGACTGACGGAGAAGCGGAGCGTTATGCCCAGCCAAGCGAGGCTCCTAAATGACCGAACCCCGCCTTATCTGGCTAACGGTAAAGACAAAGATTTAAAGAGAAACTTCACCATCTCCACTTTAGCCCTTATCAATGTCACAATTCTCTTCCCCTCTGGCTTTATTTGTCAAGTAAATAAACCCTCTCAGGCTTGAAAGAAAATTTAATCTAGATCCACCAATTGAATTAATATACATTTTGATGACTTGATGAGTTTCAGAATGCTACAAATATTACTGATAATTGATGAATAACTGACAAACTTAATCGCTTATTTCTAATTTTAAATAATCGAATTAACGTCCCAATATCCTTGATATATTTATCACCTCTCAAATTTCCTGATCCGGACCAACATCTATAGATGACTTTTCTTCAGATCACAATCTAGTTATCCTTTTCTTACATTCGAACTTCGTTCCTAAGCCCTCTCCTCCCTCATTGATTAAAGGCGAGTTAACTGGAACAAATTTCGTGATGATTTAGAAAACAAACTGGACTTAAAAATTCCACTTAAGACTAAACATGACATTGACAAAGCCATAGAAAACTTAATAGAATCTATAAGATTTTGCATATACGACAACACGACTATCAGTAAAACTAATAATACCATGCCTACTAACTTGCCACACCATATTCGCATCTTATTAAAGGAAAACCGAAGAGCAAGAGCGAAGTGGCACAGGACTAGATATCCATCAGATAAAACACATTATACTAAATTTACAAACAAACCTAAAAAAGAACTTAAAAAATTCATAACGCAAAATTTAACTAACTTAACTGAAAACCTCGCGACTACTGACAAATCTTTATGGACGACTACTTAAGATTCTTAACTTCAAGAATTTTAATCACCCACTTCTTACTGAATCTCAAACATGGACAAAATCGGACGAAGCAAAAACCTCAAATATTCGGTCAGCATCTTTCTAAAACCTTTGAGCCACACCCTGACATCCTTAATTCAACCAACCTTGAACACATTGAAGAAGTATTGAATACTCCACTCCAAATGACCCTGCCACCTAAAGCATTTCATCCATCCTAATTACATCCCATATTCTAAAACATCTTCCACAAAAATCTGTCATGTTCCTGACCTACATCAACAATGCTGTCCTTAGATCCACATACTCTCCTGACCCATGGAAATTATCCATAATCAAAATGATTCCCAAACCTCGAAAGCCGCCAGAACACCCATCTCCTTACCGTCCTATCTCTCTGTTACCTATCATGGGAAAAATCCTAGAGAAACTTATCTTAAAACGCCTGTACCCCCTCCTAGATTCCAACCGCATAATTCCAGATCACCAGTTTGGATTCCGAATATTCCACTCCACTATCCAGCAATGCCATCGTGTGGTCGATGTAGTCTCGCCTTCATTGGAGCGCGGAATGTACTGCTCGGGAGTCTTTTTTCTTGATGTAGAACAGGCTTTTGATCGAGTCTGGCACCCAGGACTGCTATAGAAGATCCGTAAATTCCTACCCCCTACATATTATCTCATTACCCGTTCTTATCTCTCAGACAAGTCATTTCAAGTAAAACACAACAGCGCTTATTCATCCCTGTTTCCTCAGTCTGCTGGTGTACCTCAGGGTAGTATCCTTGGTCCTATCCTTTATACAGTTTTTACAGCTGACATACCAAACCATCCTAACACTATTCTCACCACGTATGCCCATGACACATGCCTATTGTCAGTGAATAATGATCCTTCCATTGTTTCCCAATCCCTCCAATCCCACATCACTACCCTAGAAGAATGGTGCCAAAACTGGAGGATTAAAATGAATTCCACCAAATCACGTTTACCCTTCGTCGTAAACCTTCGTCTTGCCCTACAGTATCTTTTAATAATACCCCACTCATTCCTGTAGAACAGATCCGTTACTTAGGACTAAATCTGGACAAACGACTGACATGGAAACCTCATACAAAACTGAAAAGACAGAAAACTGCTCGTGGATTCCGCCTATTACAACATTTACTAGACAAACGGTCCAAACTTCCAATCCATTACAAAAGACTCTGCCTCTGATCCGTATGATCCCCTTGGGATTAATCTTCTTCTTCCTCTCTGAGCCTTCTTTTATGGATTTGCCCTGCTTTTTATTTCTTTGCCTGTATAAATACGTCCTAATTGCTATGTATTGACAATCCGGAGTATTATTAAGGTGTTTCCTCCTCTGCCCCTATACCTGGTCAGGGTATTCTTCTGGGAAGCTTTTAGCATCCTCGGATATGAAAACATCTGTATTAAGTTTATCACATTACCAGAGGCCCCTGAGAAAATTAGATTGGCTAACCTTTAAGTGTTCTAACAAAAATGATAGCTTGTGACGAGGGACCAAAATCAAATTAACCAGTTGCAGTCCCTTCCTGGACAAGTCAAACTTTTTGTTACACATCCTCGGCCCTGAGGAGGGGGACGCCTGCCTCGGGAGTCTTCGGACATCGATAACCAATCAGAGAGGAGATTTAAAAATATGGTAACGCCCCAAAAGGGAAGTGGGAGAAAACGACAAGAGGAAATTGAGAAGAGCAGACGAAGACACTCCACAGGAAGGCTGAGACGGGGAAGGACGACCACAGTAAGGAGGATGCACTTCGACCAGACGAAGGCCAGGAGACCTGGACATCCCTGATGAAACAGAAGACACCTAAGGCACTACATCCCACGGCATCAGCAGCTATAAGTATAAATTAACTAATAAGTAATCATGTAATAATTTATATTTTATAGCAACCTTTATCTGAATCATTTGAACCATTTTAATCATAATAACAAATTGTAAATAAATACTTAGTTTCTTTATGTAGTTTGTATACTATTATATGACCCAATATATCACTCTTTATTATCCTATATAATTAATGGTAACAACATTATATAAATATAAAGGTATTTAATTGGTAAACTGGTAAACACACAAACAGCCTTTGGAAAGGAATCCAATTATAATAATAGTTTTTTAGGACTCAATTTATAATCAATTAATTAACTTATTTTTGGATAATTGCCTTCAGCGATTATCCTGGCATCCCAAGTAAATCTGCTACTAGTACATGGCATAATATGCACTCGTTCACGCACTGAAAGAATTTTGTGCACGGGTATTGTGTCAAATTTTATCACAACCTGGCTCGGTCGTTCCTCTTCGGTCCCACTTCTTTTTTAAAACTTAAACTCTTTATTTAATCTTTGAACTCTTTCTTAAAAATGTCGGTGCAACTCTCGGTCAACTGTATTCCCTTTCCTAGCCGGTCTCTTTAACTTCCATTCTCGCTTCCTTTTTCCTTGCTCTAGTGTCCATCATTTCCTGTGCACATTCCATAAAAGTACAATTCAAGTCTCTCTGGCTAGCTGTACTTTTAGAATTGTTAGAAGAATTCCCATGATTCCTTGAACCTCCAGCTATACTTCTCGTTTCTCTCACCTTTTCTGTGATTTGTGTGAAACGAGCGAGGACTCCAGCGAACTGCCCATTACTTTGTCTCGGTCTCTTCTCTTCGGGTATCCATCTGCAGCCACCGAATGCTTTTTCAGTCTATCCTTCACCAGGCTCTATAGTGTTTCTTCGTCGGCCTTGATAAGGTTTAGAATGCTCCGTTTTATCCTGTAAACCACTATTTATCTTAATGAGTTTGCATTCTCACTATCTAGTTGTTTTTCACGTAGTTTTGCCTATATCCGTGCCACCAGATGGTCCCTTCCTTTTATGATGAAGTGATTTTGCTCACCTCCTTCTCCCCGGTTAATTTGTCTAAGACTGCCTCCTCAAGTCCTATGCCATAGCTGTGCGAATCTTAATCCATTCTAAGGCGTTTGCAAGTGCTACTGCCAAGGTCATGTCCGACAGTGGTGAGATCTTCGGTTCTGCTTGTGCCACTTCCAGAGAAAACAGCACAAAATAAAAAGAGTAAAATGGAAATGGAAAAGGAACGCACTAGTTCATATATATATATAATATATATTGTCTGAGCTAGATGTCAGCTAACAAAGGCCGTCGGGTGGTCGACTAGATCAGCTGATTGAGATGTATATATTGAAGTACTGACCCAAATAAAATCAGTTAACACGAGTACTAGTGGAGAATGCTAGTGCTAGCCGTGACGGCATCAACACCTGCCTGATCTGCTGTCTTGCTGCTGACGTCATCCCATTCAACGGTTTTCTGAAAACTGCTGAGTCATTGTTTATGCTTACGTGTTTAAGCTTCCCCTCACGATGTGAGGCCGACTGAGTAATAGTTTTTTTTTTGTTTTATTTAAATCTCTTATTAAATTTACCCTAGTTGCTATTAAGATTCTATTTTATTTCATTTAAGTTTTTAATTAATTATTATGACGAAAACTGAGGTTAACGCCATGGACATGGACGAACAATCGGACAATAACAAACGAACAACAATTGCAGAATAAACATCGCCGAACACCACAAAGCGTTGTAAACTCCGAAGTATTACGACGGACGATAATGGCTTCATAACGCCAAAAATCATCGTCC
>NW_027116284.1:196764-210236 GCF_000696795.3 Halyomorpha halys
CCCCACCCCCGTAAGCAATACATTCAACCCACTCTCAGGCAGAGATACAATAACAGACAATACACCCACTACCAGTAGCACAACAAACACCACTACTGAACAATAAGACCCACCCCTTTGTGGCGAGCGTTCAAAACTCCTAACAGAGCACCAAAAGTTATGAACAGACAATAAAAACAAAGAAACATCTCACATTCCTTGGCATGACACTAGAACCACATTCACTGCTCATATGCAAAACAGCATACAGATCATCAAGTCAACATCATCTCTGCGATTCTGTTATAGCGTGCTAACTCGACTGTCTCGGTTTTTTCGTTCCTCTGATCATCATGAATATGTCTTCCATCTGGAATCCACCATACTCCTCCGACTGCTTTCTTTAATCTTTCTTATATGACACTCCAGGGGGGTCTCTTCATCCGCCTGAATCTGATTTAAGATACTTCTTTTAACTCCTGAGAAGATGCTGGTCTATACCATCCCACTACCACCTTCTGACTGCAGGGAAGGGAACATAAAATGTAAAAATGTACCCATCCCCTGTTCTCGGTAGACTCTTCGGGGGGTTTACCACTTTATATACAGAATCGAGACTCCTTTGTAAACATAACAGTATTCCAATTTGCATCCTCATCTAGGACAAAAAACGTTTGTTTACATAATGAATATTCTTCATAATAACTATCATTTAGTTAATCCTTATTAATTTAGTTAATAAAAATATTTTTTAACAAACAAAAAAACATAAGAATCAATCAGAAATATTCCATTTTTTATTGAACAGTTTATATAATTCTAAAAATATACTTACAAAATGAATTTATATTTGATAATTTTTTTTTTTTAATTCAATTCTAGTTACAAAGATAATTTTTTTGAAGTTTATCTTCTTGTTTTTTAAAATAATAAATCAGGATTCGTAATATCAATTAAAAAAAATGTAAGAAACTCTTAAAAGAAAATAAAAATAATAGCTTATCTTATGTGTGAAAAAGGTTGGAGACATGGGAGTTTAGGGACACAATTACATATAAGTAGAATGCCCTCAGAGAGGACAATATATATATATCCGTTGCCCAAGGCTAGGAAATATATTATCTCATATTTTACAATGTTTACAAGTGAGAGGCCATCTTAAATATTTGGTTACTGTCAAATATTTCCGCTGAGAAATGGTGGGCTATTCGTGCAGGATTGTCACACCCAACCTTGGAGCCTAGCAGTTTATCTCCTTTTCTTATGCAGAATTCCACCTATTTTATTCAATACAGTGTCAATCTTCTTTCAAAAGCACGCAATGTTTATTCTTCAGAATTTAAGCTTCATGTATGTTATCTCGATGGCCAAGAAAATAAATTATTTAGTAAGTAAAGGTAAATTTAACATAACTAAAAATTAATTATCTAGTATTAATATCATATTGCACAAAAGCTCAAGATAGGTAGAGGTTGTGAAGAAGGCACTGTCAAATAGGTGTATAAGAACTATGAAGTAAACCGAAATAAAATCTATATATACATAACGTTTGTGAGCACTAACACTAAAAAAGAGATAAGGAAGAGAGAAATGACCAAGTCACATATTACTCAAAGACTGACTTTAATAGAGTCAAGCTTGTCTATTTATACGTTTGAATCAGCTGATCTATCATATAGATAGATATATAAATGACCGCTAATTTATCTACTGGTTTTGTTGAGCTTCAAAGTTTAGAGCTTCTTCTAATATTCGGACTAATGTATCTCTTTGGATAAATTTTATTTATTCTATTAAGGGGAAAGACTGAGTTAAATTTCTCGTACTACTTTAAATATACTCAATAATCACTATTACATTACTGAAGATCTTCCAATTATCCTGACATTTTATAAAAAAAAATAAGTTATTCATGCATATTAGTCCATTTTTTAAAAAAGTTCTTGAGAAGACTTTAGTTTAGTACCTAGCTAAGAGATCCTCTATCAGGCGTAGAAAGTGAAGCATTTAGGGAGGGGCTGCTACGGCTTAAGGGAGAACGAAGATAAGCTTGATTAATGTCAAGAACCAGACCTATCCTGACTGAGAACTTGCACCTAGTTCTGTCGACTTAAGGAAAATTTCAACTCTCAACGATCCAAATCTAAATTTAAATGTGTTAGATTATTGAAGTTCGAGGACTTGACAGTTTAGTATTGACTATATTTATGTTTTCATAGGTATGGTTCCCATAATTTCTTAAAATTCACAAAAAAAAAATATAATATACACGTACACTTGACTGTCGAATCAGTCAAAAAGAATAAATTAAGGCTAATAGTACAGTTGATGTAAAACAGTGCCACATTACAATAAATATCAGATAATAACTAAGAATTTTCCAAATTAGAGAATTCTTATAGTTATTATTATCATATTTTTAAGAATATTTCCTGCATACGCGGTGTACTTGAAATATAAATGAAACCGTTATCGGTCATCTTCCCTCCTCTAAGTCTCGATAGCTCTAAACTTGAACAGGTGGGTGGTCCTAATTTGTTCTTTACTCATTTATAATTTTTAATTTTATTTATACTTATCCTATCTCAACTTTTATTTAATCTCAACTTAATTCTTTATTTTCCGTCTTTTATTGTGTTAATGTTTGTTTTCTCATATCAACTTTTCTATTTTAACATCTCCTGTTCATTTTTAACTTTATAGTCTGCGCATTTTTTTTTATTCTCTTATCATTTTTTATTTAATATTAATATTATTTTATTTCTTCTTTTCTTTCATTTATATATACTTTTCTCAACACCTCAATAATTAAAAAAAGTATAACATTTTCTAAAAAGAAAATCCAGATTAAAACTTAATGTTTCAAAAGTTATTGCAATTTAAATAAATTAGTAACTTATTTCCGATTAAGACAGAGTGTGGTAGTTCATCGAGATATGGAGCCGTCGACTTTTATTTCTATGACTGTCTCATAAAGTTAAAATTTGAACCCCTACCATGTTTAGAATAGCAGGGTACCCTGAAGATAACCCGCTACCTGTATGCCAAAAATCACCAGTAAGGGGATAGTAAAAATAAAAGTTTTTATAAAGTAATCCTCTTAATTATATTATTTAAAAAAAAGGTAGTACACTTTTAATATTTTCTAGGAGAAAGGTTTATCTAAGTAAAAAAAAAAGAAATAAAACGGAAAAAAAAAATAACGAAGCTCAATCCATTTGTTTAATCATAATTTTTTTTTTTTTTTAGTTGAGCTACTATGATCCAAAGCTGAAAAATTGCTTGCATCTTACAAATTAGAAATTAAAGAAATATAAAACAACATAAGCTCTGAAACCATGGAACCAATTTGGATCCATGTCTATCTGTGTGTAGTCAAATTTGAGTTAGGGCAGAATCGATCGAACCGTTTGCGATTCCGATTTTGATGACAATTTTTAGAAATTATGCCGGTTAGTACTTAATTGCTCCCATAAAGACCTTAAAATATTCTGATAACTAATTTAGTTTACGCGTGCGTAAACTTATTCTTTTTGGTATATCTTCATTTCGAAAACGGCTGTCCCAAATTTGGGAGAATGTTGGGGATTATGGTGAAATGGATGTATTATTAATTCCATCAGATTCTGTCAACTACTTTCATTTACTTATGTGTAAATATATTTTTCTCGGCCCACCTATATTTCAGAAATGGGTTGTCAGATTGGGCCTAAATTTAGTTTGGGATTAGTTTAAAAATTCAATTTTTTAGTCACTTATGCATCTGCACACATAGTTTTTCTTTATACACACATATTTGGAAAATATATCATTTGATTTATGTCAGAATTAAATAAAATATAGGAAATACTCTAGAGTAGGTTTTGTATGATTTTTATTAGCTACGTAACTCTTGTGATGAACTATGCTTACTCATGTGGTAAACGAATTTGGTGGATAAATCTATATTTCAACGACAGCTCGTTCTGTTCTTTATTATTTCCTCAATATTATTGATATTAAGGGTGTTATAAGGAGACATGTATTTGGTGGACTTTTCATTGTAACAGATACTTTTTTCTCGATTATTGGACAAGACGTATGAAAATGTTATTTTGGTATCTTTTTAAAACATTTCATAATTAAATTAAAAAAAAAAAAACTATTTTATTTTTATTTATAAAATCAATTAAATGTGCAGAATATTAGGTGAAACAGATATTTGGTACGATAATCAAGAAATAAAATTACCCATGAGGTTCAAGCATCTAGTATATCAACAAATCATAGATAACACATAAATTTATTTATCCTAAAATACAAGTCATTATACTTTTCATTTCAGAATTTCATATTTTAATTCAAAATAATAAACAATTATAAATAAGTATTTATTATAATGAGAAATTATATTAAAAAGAGAAATGTATTATCTACCTGAAGAAAAAAATCTTGGCACAGATTTATGTCGCTGTAATATTATTAAATATTAATTTATTTATTTACATTTTTATTTAGAACTTCATATTACAGATATAACTTCATATATGTAACATACGGTATTAAACAAAAGTTTGACCGGCTAGCTTGATGTCTGTTATATACTGACGGTATCTTATCTACAGCAATTATCGAATTTCTTCTTTATTTTCGATTAAGAAGAGACTGGATTTCCGGGTCTTTAGTATCTACTTCCGGGACGTCTATGGCAGGAGGCCAAACGCCATTGCGTCATATAAAGGAAGCGGGAAACAAAAATGAAAAGAAATGGAAAAATCTTTAACTGCTGATATTGCGGTAAGGAAGAAATTTTCTCTGGTAATTGGAAGCTATTTCTGTGTTGTTTTTTTTTTGTTTCAACCAGCAATTTAATCTTATATTCTTTTCTCTGTCTATTTTCGGCGTGCTGCAGTAAAGATAATAAAAATGTTTTAAATATCTACTTAATTATATTCACGATAAGTGATACTTCTATATTGTTTATTCTATTTCATCCTCCATCTCGATTTGTTATTTTATGTTTATTTTTTTAATCGAATTCATCTCGTATTCAATCCTTACAATCCAAAATCCTTCGTAAAATCCTCAATGCTCCTTACTTTGTCACACATAAAATCATACATAAAGACCTTAATGCTCCCTATGTAACCGATCTAGCCCAAACCAGATATCACTCCTTCCATTATAAACTCTCTAACCACTCAAACCCCCTAGTTTCTAATCTTGCATCCTCTTCCATTCCTGACAACCCTCCGAGGCGCCTGAAAAGAAGATGGCCACGAGACCAGCTAATGTAAAATGTCATTAGAGTGCTACCAATGGGTAGTTTCTCTACACGCCTGTAACACTCCAATTTAACTTAAATCAGATTTACTAAATGTATTATAATGTACAGTTGTAAATAGCAATAAATAAATATTAAAAAAATTATTTTTTTAACTTAACAACTTTAAATATCATGTGAAATACATTCACCATCTTAACCTGAACTATATTTCCTCTTATATCCCCTTGTTAATTTTTAAACTATTATGGGTATATGAAATAATGGTAATTAGAAGGATTATCAAGCAAAATCCGAAATCGATTAATTTTTATTAATTAAATAATTTAATTAAGATTTCACTTACATTAATACTAAAAGAGGCTACGGACGTGGGATCATCGACTTCAATTAAACTTTTCTTGGTGATAATAGGTCGAAAAATATTTAACCTGTACCCAAGAGTTCTTGCCAATGCGCTTCAGAAGCTAGAAAAAAAATGTTTATATAAGTTTTGCTATGTTTTATTGTATTCTGATTTTGCTCCGTGTGGACTGAAAGGTTATCATACACGATTAGATGTTTTTTTTTTGTTTATGAAATGGATACAATATTGTTGTTTTTATTATCCATTAAATGTATCTAAGCCCTACACTTTTGGGTGTTGCTGATATGATGGATAACGATCCAAGGAATAAAAGAAATTTATTATAAAGGTAATTTATAAAAAGTTGGTGACCTACAGTCATGCAAAATAAGTAGTTATGTTTTAGAAATAATATTAAGAAATACAAAAATCTAAACCTACAATGGTTCATTAATTTTTAAATTTAATTATTAAAGATGAATAATTAATAATTGTGATTCAAAAGTCCAATGCACTAACTTTTTTAACTTCAATTTTTTTGTCATATTTTGAGAAATTGGTACCTACAATAATGATTTTTCCTCTGTAATCAGAAATGGGTAAGATATTCCATATAAAAATATCTAATCGACCACTGCTTTAAAACAAAAATGTTAAAATATATATCTTTAAAAAAAAAGTATTTTTAAACAAAAATAAAACTTATTTTACATTTTTTACTCTTATCTATCCAATTTTAATTCGTCCATTTCTTGTATCTTCCAGGTCTATAAATTATTCATACTTTTTGCATAAATTAGTGGAGTTGTATCGAAGTCACTTTACCTGAAATGTTGGTCTAAATTAATTATATACGAATCAATTCATTTTCTTGTGTAGAATTAGTGTGATGTATTAAATAATAAAAACATTATAAAATAATTTGTTTTTTATTGACTTGAATTGTATTTTGATCTTTTCGATATGATAACTAACGATACAAATGTATAGTTGATTAATTTAAAGTTAATTATTTAATCCAAAGATTAATTATTAAAATGCGGACACTTCTGTATTACGTGTTTTCTTCTTTTTACCAAGCTGTTAATGGAATAAACATATCTAAAAATAATTTTAATATATAAAGAAGATGGTTGGTTGCGGCCAAAAAGGAACAAACAATTTTCAACTATTTATTATCCAAGGTTTCGCCCCACTTTCCAGGGCTTCATCACTGCTGTTCAAGACGATAGGTTAAACAGACATGGACAATAAATCGGAAGCGTGGAGGAGTGGACAAGTTTAGCATCACCGAACTCTACAAGGTACCTCTTGTTTGTTAAAACGTAATAATGTGCTGTTTAGATCAATTTTGTTGTGAATTACTGCTCTTAAGGAAAGAAGAAGTGAATAACTGTTTTTATGATTCTCTATTAGGTATATTGCTATGTACTGCCTTGAGATTTAATCGGGATGCCAGGATAATCGCTGAAGGCAATTACCTAAAAATAAGTTTATATATATTGAGTCTTACTTAATTATATATTGAGTCCTAAAAGACTATTCTTATGATTGGATTCTTTTCCAAAGGCCTTTTGTGTGTTTACCAATTAAATACCTTTATATTTAAAAAAATGTTGTTACTATTAATTATATAATATAATAAGGGGTGGTATATTAGGTTATATAATAGTATATAAACTACATAAAGAGACTAAGTATTTATTTACACTTTATTACTATGATTAAAATGATTCAGATAAAGGATGCCATAAAATATAGATTATTACATTATTACTTATTGTTTAATTTATACTAATAGCTGCTGATTCATGCCGTGGAATGTAGTTCCGTAGGTGTTGTCTTGTTCATAAGGGATGTCCAGGTCTCATGGCCCTTCTTACGACTTCGTCTGGTCGAAGTGCATCTTGCTCCGCTCCTGCTTCTGAAGCTTGACCCTCTCTAGTCTAAATCTTCGTCTTCACTGCCAGTTTTTCTGGTCTCGTTGTCCTACCCCTTTTCTCTCACTTACCTTTTGGGGCGTTACTTTATTTTAGAATCTCGTTCCTCATTGGCCGTAGGCGACAGAACGCTCCCGAGGTAGGCGTCCCCTTCCCCAGGCCCGAGAGTGGGCGCGAAAGTTTTGACATGTCCAGGAAGGGCCTGCACCTGCTTCGTCAAAACTGTATGTCAAAACCTCTCGTTTTTGTTGTAACACTTAAAGGTTAGTAAATCTAATTTTTTCAGGGGACTCAGGTAATGTGGCAAACTTAACATAGATGTTTTCATATCCGGGGACGCAGTAAAAGGTTCCTTGAAAGATACCCTGACCAGGTATAGGGACAGATGGCGAAAAACCTTAATAAAGAACATATCGTTGTCTTAATAATGGCTAATGCCTCGATACATAGCAATATACAATAAGGAAAAATATTGCGTTTCTACTTCGAGTTTTTAATTGTAATGTGTGTTATGAGGTCCCCCGAGTATAAATAACTGTCAGGCAAATTAGTCTGTGCGTGTTAGCCTAGTTCATAACTTCCATAAACTCACTCTTACTTTTTTTTCAATATTGAATTTATAACAGTTTAACATTGAATAAAGAATTAAGAGGAGGATATAAATTTTAGTTTGCTGTTATACTTTTTTGTGTTTCTAACATATTTTGCAAAAGAAAAATGTCAATGTTGTGCAACGAGAAATTTATTAAAAGTATTTTTCTGAAACCTGTTAATATTGGAGTTAGTCAATTTGTCAACTGATCAATTTAGAAAAACTATTATGGGAAAGTATTGCCATAGTGAATTATATAAAAATATCGATTCTAAAACTAGCAAGAATTGATTTTCAAGTCAAAGTAGACTGAAAGGTGAACTTTTTTGTGATGCGCTTCACCGCACCAGGTTTTTAAATAAAACAATTATGAAGCAATGTAATAAACATGAGGATCAAAATAAATAAATACTGAACAGAAGACGGTTATAGAATGAACACTAAACTGGTTTAAATAGGCCAGTTGAGGCGGACTTCTTACACTGAGCTTAATGATTGTGCTGATTGGGCGGGAGTAAGGATGGATCCTAACGGCACCACTCACCACAGGTTTTGCTCTTCCTAATGCCCATCATATTTCCCAACCCCCCTCCAACGGTCCCCCTCTCTTGCTTTCCTTTTCCAGCACTCACCCCATCTCGTTCAGATAGCATGTAAAGGCAGGGCTTTTTGTTATCTGACTTCTTTTTTTTTTAGATGTTATCTTCTTTTTTCCCAATTATTTTACCCTGAGATATTAGTTTTTCTAAATTTTTGTTTTTTAATTATTTCATTTGTTACATTTTTTTCCTTAAGTAGTATTGTATACATTATATACTACAAAAAAAAAACGAATATTCGGATGAGAAGGTTCATAAAGTTATCAAATTAAAAATGTTGATAGTAGAGAACAATGTTTTGCATCTGGTATTTCTTTGGTCTTTTCTTCCTTACATGATAGACGTTTCTGAGTTTATTTTTACAATTTTACTTCATATATACACGTCTCGGTTTTATATTCATTATATTGTTTTTTCATATTCATTCCCCTCCCCCTTTTTTTTTTTTCTTCTAGGTATGATACATTGTTTCTTCTAATAGTTGCCATGTTCCAGACTATGGATCTACAAGTAGTCTAACAATTATAGTAGGTATAGGTGTTTAGTCTTTATATGCAATTAGTACTACATTTTTCAGTCTCTTTTAATATTTGTTATTAAGGTTTATAATTTATTAATTTTTAACAATCAATACCACAGAAAGGTATTAATTAATGTTATAAAACAAGTAATATTTAATAAAAAAATTCAGCCAAGTGCATTGATTATTATATCTTCCTCACTCTTTTATCTCTTTTTTATATTTTCTTGTTTTCCATAGAGAAAATAGAATAATCTGTATAATTCTAGCAACCTTTCACTATGTTTGAGGCAAATCAGACTTATAGATATGTATGTAAATGTAGGTTTATCATAGAAAATATTTTATACATGTGAGTGAAATTCGATAAAATTGATGTGGGATCAGATAAATACCACATTCCCTAAAATTTTTAAACAAAATTGTACTAAGCCAATATCAACACTGGGCCGATATAGAGGTTTTGTTTTATTCTATAAGGAATTAAATTACCTTTAGAATTAGTAGCTCTAATGTTTCAAAAGATTTTTTGATTTTTGATGAATTCAAAATACATTTTTTTTTTAGATTCTATATTTTTTTTTCTCACCAGTTAAGAGTCCTTTGCTTGGAAACCCAGTATTATTCTAAATATAAGACATGTTGAAAACCTCAATTAATAATTTCAGCTTCATGGCCAAAATCTTTTGTGAGATATAACTCAATGAGGGGTATCAATTATTTTCTGTTAATACATCATAAAACGGGTCTACAAAACATTAGGAATATTATACCAAAAGTTGTTATTTTTAGAATGTTATTATTAAAATATCTTTATTGGAGTATCTCGTGTACATGAGTTAAATTTTTATAGATCGTTTTACTATCAGGGGAAATTTCAATTATGAAATAAAGTGAACAAGTTTTAGAATTTTGATTTTCAACAAACCATGATTTTTGTAAATTGGATGTATTAAATTTTTATAGATTATTCCTCATATAATCATATACCCAAAGACCGAATCTTTGATGATTATGGGCTGATGTTTGTTTTGTTTTGAAACGGAATAATTTATCTTTCAAACGAGCTGTTATAATTTTTTAGAAGATGTATATTTCTTGGGTTGTTTGAACATTTTTTTTAAAAATTAGAATTCGAATTTTTATTAAATCTAATTATATGGAACATCTAAAGCGTTAGGAGTACCGCCATTATTAGTTCCAACTTCACAGGTATGGTTATTAAGGTTGAACTATAGTGATCTACAAGCTTGTGAGTGAGTTGTTATGAATACGTTTATCCCGATTTTATCATAGTGAAGTATCGAGCATTCTTGAATAATGGTTGTCGTGAGCTAAATGCTAACTAATTATCCAGGTTTCATATCACCACTATTGTGGTCAAATAATTGAAACCAAAGCAAATGGTGCCTGTATGATAATCTCGCTTTTGATATGCAATGCATTCGAGGGGAGAAATCCTTTTCCGATAGCAAAAGCTTCACTCACTGTCAACAATCCCTCACTGTTGTACCATTTATTGAGAATAACTTAGTATTTGTTTATACTCATCATATTTGATAATTATCTAATTTTTCAAAAATACAATAAACAATGATAACAAAAAAATGTCCTAAGTCGTAAAAGAAATGTTTTAGTAAAAAAAGATATATTTTACTTGGCATTTTTTAAAAAATATCATTTGATTAATGATATATTTTGATGATTTTGAGTTTCAACTCTTTATTTATTATCTAACATTTGATTTAAACTTTCCGGTAGTTGGTAAAAACTTGAACACGTCTGCTTCAACGTTCTAAAAGAGAAATACTTTGCTGTTGTTATTTAATTTTTAATTATACTTTACCATTTCTGTGCACATTTGTTCATAATTCCTTACACAGAAAACCAAAAGGAATTAATTATTCGAATATAGAACAAAACTATTTCCAGTAGTGTTCATTTCAATAAATTCACATTTGATTACAATAAATTCAAATTACATTACATTCTTCAAGCTAAATAAGTGTTACTAACTTAAATTTCGTCTAATCAAAAATTGTATACAGTAATTGTTAGCAGCGTTGGGAGGCTGCAGATTCCGGGAGGTGGACTCGCAGGTTAATACCTAATGTTGGCATGTGGTATGTGGTATGGCCGCCAGCATGGTGAGGTATACTTTTACATAACCAATTGTTGACCGGACATGGATGCTTTAGAGCCTACCTGTGCCGCTTCAAACTGGACAACACCGCATAATGCCCTGGATGTCAGACTGTCGAGGAAACCGCGGAGCACGTGTCTTTCACTTGCATTCGTTTTGAGGCAGAAAGAAGTGAAATGGAGAGAGTGTGATTTTAATTTATTTTTAACTGGGTAATGGATTTCAAACTTCAGTACAAAGAGCCGAGTCGGTCTTAATCGTTTCTTACATAATGATATCTACCTATATTTACAATACTTATTTTCTTAGTAATTTGTCTATAATATGTAAAATCCTAACAAAAGATCTGGATAGAAACAAATAAGCGTTGAACTTAATATGCTGTGTTTATTGTATTTACAGAGAAAGCAGTTCGTTAGTATATTTTGTCCATTATTTCAACTATACTTACATTTATCATCAACCTATAAAAACGATTATTTTTAAGGTAAATTTTCAAAGAGAGTGTATGCGGTAATTTTATAAGAATTAAAACCTTTTCAGATTGAATGTTTGATGCAAATTCATAAACATTTTTGAAGCACAAAATAAAAGAAAAGAATTATTTTTAATCTTAATTTTTAACGGTAGGAAAAAGTGAAATCCGTCGTAAAAGCAACACTGTTTAGAAGGAGTTACAATCCTGTCTTTGTAGGAGTTACAAAGCGCGTTATTATCTCACACTTGACTTACAACTTCCTTCAGTGTTTTTCATTCTGAGCACCACCCTTCTCCCCGGGCTTAGAGGCCTAGGTACAGGTATCCTTGAACCGTGAGGAAAAATGCACTGAGAATAAGAGGATGTTACCAGGTCTTTGATGTATACTCTGGTCAGAGCAGAAGTAATGACCAGAAATGGAAACATTCGTCAGGTGTCATTTCGTTAAGTACGCTGCGCCCCTTTTTACAATATTTAAGTCCTCTTTAAACTTGAACTTAATGAAAGCTCATGTAGTGTTCATAATGCATTTACGGGAAAACGGTCGCTTGAGACAAGAAGGCTTATAGTTAGAGATCGAATATTCATGTAGTTGCATCTTTTAGTCACAAAGCCCGAATTCCGCTAAACCTCGACAGAAATTCAAATCATGGAAAAGACACTAAAATGCCAGTAATTTTATAGTGCATAAAATTTAACGTTTTATTCATTTTGGGAAGAATTTCACGATTTTGATTTAATGCTTTTACTTCAACCTCCACTGGCTCATTACCAGTGACATGGTGAGAGGGATGCGATGTGATTTCTAAGAGCTCTGCTCTACCTCTCATGCGTGGAGAAAGAGACGGCTAAGGGATCCTCACGTACATAGTGTAAATATTGTATAAGTGTAAATATGACTGATGATTATTTTATTTATTTATTGTTTCATGTACATAGTTTGAGTACGTTTATTTTCTTTACCTTTCTGTTTGTAAATTTTAGAGAAAGATTTTATTTGTTTGTTATGCATTTTTTTTTTGTCTTCATTATTTGTTGCTTAACAATGTTGTGGCAGATTATAATATTTATCTAAATAAAAATTGTTGAGTTAAAAAAAAATGCTATTATTAATCTGGACATACGGATTTGAGCCACGGGGCTCCACATATTAAATAATTTTTCCTTTCTTTTCATCAATCTAATTTCATCCGTTATTTGTATTGCCTTATTAAAAAAGTTATTAATAACATTGTATTTCATATGGATAGGATGACAGGATAAATAATTTAAAATTATATTACTCGATGTTTCCTTTTTTGTCCATTCTGTTAAAAATGTATTTCCTTGTCTCATTACTAACATGTCCAGAAATCTTAACTAATATTTCCATTGTAAATTTTAATCTCTCATTATAATCTCTGTCTCTTTTATAACACAGCAAATGTCATCAACATATTTAAACAAAACCTTTAATTTTATACCTGATTTTTCAATTGCTTTTTTTATCAAGTCATTCATTACTAAACCAGATAAGTTGATAGTCAGTAGTCCACCCATCGGAAGGCCTCTATTTTGGCGGTAGATCTCACCATTATATTTAAATATCCCATTTTCGCAACACAATTTAATC
>NW_027116284.1:210286-214942 GCF_000696795.3 Halyomorpha halys
GATTAAATTGTGTTGCGAAAATGGGATATTTAAATATAATGGTGAGATCTACCGCCAAAATAGAGGCCTTCCGATGGGTGGACTACTGACTATCAACTTATCTGGTTTAGTAATGAATGACTTGATAAAAAAAAACAATTGAAAAATCAGGTATAAAATTAAAGGTTTTGTTTAAATATGTTGATGACATTTGCTGTGTTATAAAAGAGACAGAGATTATAATGAGAGATTAAAATTTACAATGGAAATATTAGTTAAGATTTCTGGACATGTTAGTAATGAGACAAGGAAATACATTTTTAACAGAATGGACAAAAAAGGAAACATCGAGTAATATAATTTTAAATTATTTATCCTGTCATCCTATCCATATGAAATACAATGTTATTAATAACTTTTTTAATAAGGCAATACAAATAACGGATGAAATTAGATTGATGAAAAGAAAGGAAAAATTATTTAATATGTTTCAAGAAAACTTTTATCCTAAAAAATTAACAAGGAAAATATGGGAATTAAATATCAAAAAATCCAAAATAAAAGAAATTGACAAAAATAAAAATAAAAATGAAAATGCGATAAAAGCAAATAAGCAATTCTATAGTTGTAATTATATAAAAGGTTTGTCAGAAGGAATAAAAAGCTCATTTAAGGATTATGATATGGATGATATATCATTAAGTTTCAAACCAAACAATAAATTTAAAAAAATTTATAGCAGAACAAAAGACCCAATAGACAATAAATATCAATCGGGATTAGTATATAAAATTCCATGCATTAATTGTCCAGCCATATATATATATATATATATGTGAATCAAAACAATATATAAAAGACAGGATGTATCTACATGGAAATGATGTAAAGATTATGGAAAAGGAAACCAAAAAAACAGCATTGGTTCAACATGTTGTTCGAAATAAGCATAAATTTGATTTTGAAAATGTCCAAATCATTCATAAAGAAAATAATAATTTTATAAGAGGGATATTAGAATCGATTTATATCTCAGAAAATATAAATTATACTGTCAACTTCAAATCAGATTCTAAGGGACTGAACCACCATTATTCAGAAATTTTAAGCAAAATAAATATGTAATTATTATATAGAAAAAAGATTAGAAATAAAAAAATGTACATATGGAATAATAAAAGTATGAATAGATGTGTAAATATGTTAAAATATAAGATATAAAATAAAAAAGGGGGGAGTTAATAAAGTATAATAATATGTAATAAGTAATATGTAAATAAAGTAGGAATAAATTAATTATAGATTTAAAATATTTTAAAAATTGTTTGTGTTATAAGCAGAATAATTAGTAATAAATGTTAATTAAATTATATTGAAAATGTAAATTCATGATTTAATAAAATTATGTTATATGATAAGGTGATAACAGAGTCCTAAACTGTTGAAGGTAGGTTCTATTTTAAGGTTGCAATTGTAAATGAAAGAAAGAAGAGAAGTGGATTGTAAAAGTTTTAAATTTAAGAAGGAATTATATAGAAAAAGTTATGTAAGTAGGAATCTAATTTTAAGAAACAAAAATTTTATAATGATATTATTTTAATGATTAATTTATTTAAAGATGGGACAAAAGCAATTAGCCTGGATTTTTAAAAAGAAAATTACATCAAAATGAAGGTAGGGCCAAAGAAATCAGTATGTAAGTGAAGGAAATAATGAAATTGTTATATAAAAATAAAAAAACTTTTTGTAGGTATCCTTGAGATTGACCTGAGGGTAGGGATGGGATATCGGAAGAAAAAATATCGATATCGATATAGCTATCCGATATCGATATTATATCGGAACTAAAATATCGATATTATATAGGAACTAAAATATCGATATTGTATCGGAACTAAAATATCGAAATATCGATATTGAAAATTTAACGAATTAAAGTAATAATAATTATTAAATGATAACATAGAAAGATATCATAAGACTTATTTTATGTCATACCTAATCAAAATACATAAGAAACTCAATAAATATGAAACAAATCAACACCAAGACAACCATATCAAAATCATAACAACTATAAACTAAAATATAATTGTTTTATTGAAGAAAATTTAAAAATAGAATATCGATATTTTATTTTGATAAGTATATATTTATTTCGATATTTCCTATTGTTGTAATCAATAGGGAACATGAGCATCAATATTCCGATATTATTTTATCGAAATATCGGTATTTTGTTGAAAAACTAGAAAAATGTACAGAGACCTTAAAATAGAAATATCGATATTTTATTTTGATATTACGTATTTGTTTCGATATTTTACATTGTTGTAATATCGAAGTGGAATATAAGCAAAAATATTCCGATATTATTTTATTTTAATATCGGTATTTTGTTGAAAATAACTAGAAAATTGTACAGAGACTTTAAAATAGAAATATCGATATTTTATTTTGATATTACGTATTTTTTTCGATATTTTCCATTGTTGTAATATCGATATGGAATATAAACAACAATATTCCGATTTTATTATATCGAAATATCGATATTTTATTAAAAAAGCCAAGAAATTGTATAGAATAATTACAAATGGATTATCGATATTTTATGTTAATAAATATATATTTATTTCGATATTTTCTATTGTTTTAATATCGATATGGATTATAAGCAACAATATTCTAATATTGCATTATTGAAATATCGATATTTTGTTTTAAAATACTAGAACGTTGTATAGAATAATTAAAATAGGAATATCCATGTTCCATGTTCTGTTTTATTGTAATATCGATATGGTATATAAGAACAATATTATTTTATTATTTTATCGCAATATCGATATTTTCTTGAAAATGACTAAAATATCATATAGAGATTTTAAAATTAGAATATTGATATTTTATTTTGATATTATATATTTATTTCGATATTTTACACTGTTGTTATATCGATATCGTATAAAAGACCAATATTCCGATATTATATTATCGAAATATCGATATATTGTATAAAACGACTAAAATATTATATAGGTATTTTAAAATAGGAATATCATTAATTTATTTTGAAAATGACATATTTTTTTCGATATTTTAAACAGTTTCAATATCTATATGGAGTATAAGCAACAATATTCCGATATTATTTTATCGAAATATCGATATTTGGTTTAAAAAAACTAGAACATTATATAGAATAATTAAAAAGAAATATCGATATTTTATTTTGGAATTCCATATTTATTTCGATATTTTAAACAGTTTCAATATCGATATGCAATATAAGCAACAATATTCCGATATTATTTTATCGAAAAATCGGTATTTTGTTGAAAATGATTATAATATCATATAGTGATTTTAAAATAGGAATATCGGTATTTTATCTTGATATTACATATTTATTTCGATATTTTCTCTTGTTTTAGTATCGATATGGAATTGAAGCAACAATATTTGGATATTACGTTATCGAAATATCGATATTTTGCTGAAAATGACTAAAATATCATATAGAGATTTTAAAATAAGAATATCGATATTTTATTTTGATATTATATATTTATTTCAATATTTTACCCTGTTGTAATATCGATGTGGCATATAAGAACAATATTCCGATATTATTTTATCGAAATATCTATATATTGTTTAAAATGACTAAAATATTATATAGGGATTTTAAAATAAGAATATCGTTATTTTATTTTGAAAATTACATATTTTTTTCGATATTTTACAGAGTAGTAATATCGATATGGAATATTAGCAACAATATTCCCACATTATTTTATGAAAATATCGATATTTTTTAAAAAAGACTAGAAAATTGTATAGAATAATTAAAAATGGAATACCCATATTTTCTTTTGATAAATACATATTTATTTCGATATTTTGTATTATTGTAATATCGATATGGTATATAAGAACAATATCCCGATATTATTTTATCGAAATATCGATATTTTTTTGATAATGACTAAAATATTATATAGGGAATAAAATAGTAATATCGATATTTCTAAATATCGTTTCTACTCTGCGATTTCGATATTATCAACAATGTTAAATATCGAACTGAATATGAATCATACAAATAAAATATCGAAATACCTTATTTTATCTGTTCATAAAATGTTATAGTTTTCTTTCATATAATAACGATATTTCTATAAAATAAAATATAGAAATATCGTTTCTATTCGCTTGTTAACTTGATTTAGTGAATGATAACACTTTCTTCCTTCTTACTGTATAATAATTTATTACTTATTACATAGCAACGTTTCGGGAGATTTCCCCCATCTTCAGGCTGCTAAAATTAAATTCAACAAAACTATAACCATGTGCTTGTAACAACATTACTATATCATTTACACTCAAGAACTAATTATAAATTATTTACCTGATAACAAAAAACTTATCTTTAACATATAATTATTCTCCTATAAGTCTTATTAGATAATATCTTATAAAATTATTGTCATAATGAGTAAAATTTTTTTTTTCTCTAATGTCCTACATTGCAGGAGAACAATTACCTTTCTGAAGGTTATATTCCAATGTGATAGCAACCATATAGGCTATAAATTAATTTTCTCCTACCTCCTTTATCACCAAGATGAACATTAAAACTAAAATTAACAATTTTTCAAACCATTTCTA
>NW_027116284.1:216917-245257 GCF_000696795.3 Halyomorpha halys
CTTTTTTAAATAATTTATCAACGTAAACATTAATTTTGTTTATTAGTTCTTTAAAAGGATCATTTCGCAATCTTTTATATGTATGTTTTTCATTAAGGATGTTCTCTATTTTATTTATATATTCATTACGATACATAATTGCTATTTTTTTAGTTTTATCAGTTTTTATTACAATTAGATCCTTATTTTCTTTCATGAACTTATTGAACATCTTAAGGTCTTTATTAATCTGTTTATTCGTTTCTATTCGATATCGATATTATCAACAATGTTAAATACCGTAAGGAGTATGAAATTTTCAAAATGAAATATTGAAATACCTTGTTGATAATCTTCCATATCGATATTATTAAATTTGTCGAAATGGATTATTTATTATTTAATCCAAATATCGATATTTCACTTTTAATTTGTCTAGTATTTTTAAACAAAATATCGATATTTCAATATATTAATATTAGAATACTGTTACAATTATCAATATAGATATTAATAACATTATCAAAGATCGAATGGATTTTATATTATTGAAACAATCAATCGATCTTTTGATAAAATAATACTGGAATATTATTGCTAATATTAGAAATCAATAATTATAAAAATGTTAAATATCGAAATGAATATGACATTATCAATATTAAATATCGAAATATCATTATTAACATTTTCTTTAGCAAAATATTGATATTTGGATTAAATAATATCGGAATATCTTCGCCATAGTATATTTTGCCACGAATATTTCAATAATATTGAATATATGACCATAGTTATACACTCTTAGACAACGTTTCTTTTATTTATCTCTACTTTTATGGTGCAACCTTTTTTTTTTCTTTTTTTCTTTCTTTTTTTTTTTGAAACGGATATTCCGATATTATCAAATGAAAAATATCGATATTCCGATATTATCGGTTACTGGATATCGATATCAAAATATTGATATTCCAATAATATCGATATCGATTTCCCATCCCTACCTGAGGGTCGAAACGTTGGAAGGTTTGTAAAGAATCAAATTTGTTTTTAAATAAACTAAACCACTCTCAAACAAGAATATATTAATAAAAATTAATCTAATTACATATTATATTAATAAATGTATATTGTTTGCATTTGCGAACTAATAAAATTAAAAATTTGTTCACTGTTGCAATTATATAAGAAAAGAAAGAACCTTAGTTAGATATACATCGACATTAAGAAAAATATTTTTAAAAAACCTTGGATTTTGAGGGGGAATTTTTTCTAGAATTCCTATTTTCTATTCTAATTTCTAGAATAGAAGAAAGTTTCTACTTAATTCAAGAAGGTAATGCTATTTCAGTTTTTAGCTGTAATTTAACTTAGTTCCATATTATATTATTATGATATAATATATTAGTCATGTAATATATAAGGTCCTAAGAAGAATAGATTTATCATGCCCTTGATTTCACAAGATTCTAACCACCATAATTGCAATAAAAGACCTTCAATGTTACAATTTTCCTTGACAACTTTGCTAAGCCATTAAACTGCCTATGTAACATTACCTTGATAATAATGTTTCACTTTAAATCTCAACTGTTTCGAATTCATTACTTAGATTATTGGAAGTTTGTCACTTTTTACTTTTAAGTGTCAGGATGGAGGTCTGTGGATTATTTTTAAACCTAGGTAAATATTTCAGTGAACAAATAGCGGTACGAGTCATTTCAAAACCTATTTAATTTCTCCTGAATGTTTATGTATTACTTAGGATGCACCGGATTGAAAACTTAGAAATAAAAAGAGTGGAAGGAGTGTGAAATGGAACGTACAAAGATACCTCAAAGACTGATCTATTGACGGAATCTCTATGTATGTTCAATCTACTAATATGCTATAATATTTATTAATTATAATAATCAGCTAATATGACCCTGTCAGCTAACATATGCCAACCTATGTTTTATTATGAACCATTTATTTGTGGAACTTTAAATTTTATGTTCCTGAGTAAGTTCTTTTGAAAATTGTTACTTAGTAATTAAATGAATCATTTTGTCTAAATATTGATGTTCTGTACACATGGAGGTGTATAGAGCATGCATTTTTATTTTAAAGCAAAATAATATTTCTTTTTCCTACATGAGGTACTCATGGAACTTTTTTGGATTGATTTATGGATAATGACTAATTTATAATTTTTCTCTGTCTAAACCTTAGACTTAAGATTTAATTATCTTTAAATCTGTTTAAGTAATTTTGAAATCTGTGATGTTAAAATACATTCTGGTACTTTGTGGGTGAACTAGACATTAATACGGGTCTTAGCACTAATCATTCATGAAAATATTTTATTTTTTAACTTTTTCATTGCTGCCAGTGTTTGAGATGTGGCTACGTTTTTGAGAGATTGAATGAACACGCAGTGATATAAATGATCTAGAGTTTGATTTTATTCATTTTACAGAATTTTTAATTTATAATAATTCAACTTATTCATAATAAAAAATTCTTATATTCATATAATTTATAATTGATTAACCATGTAACCTGTAATATTTGTTGTCAGAGTATTTTCCAAACTTCGCATTCGTTATTTATTTTTTTTTTTTTGCTCTCCTTATAGTCATTGCTCTTACAATAACATGCCAGCTATTTCATAATCATCTATCCCCATATGGCCTACTTTTAATTTTAGAGCAACAATCCTTCTTTTCTCCAGATTGCCTGCCATGTTCCTACTGACTTCTGTATAGTGGCTTAGAAATCGCTAAAGATGGCAGCGTACTTATCTCTCATCCGTGGCTCCCATTTCTAATTATTAAAATAGGAAATATAACACAAATTTGCGTTCTATTATTTTAATAATTTTGAATCTGTTAGGAAAACGTTGGTGTTAATCATTGAAAATTAATATAAATTTTATATAGTAGTGTAAAGTTAGCTCTGTAGTTTTACTGAGTAAATCGTGCAAATAACTTAAAATAATATAATAATAATAATATACTACACTAAATTGTATTTTAAATTAAAAAAGAAAATAGGATTTTATTTAAGCAAATTTTTACAACAGTAATGATAAAATGAGGAATTAAAATTCCTGCTCTTACTTTTTAGAACAGTCAGGTGTAATCAGAAAGAAGCTCATTATCTCCGTTAATTAGAAACAGCCTTAAAATAAAGCAAAAAGACTCGTTATAAAGGATTAATGTCATTTTATTCAAATCTTATTTATACAAAAATAATAATAAAATAATTTTAACGTTAAATAGGCGCCTCAGGATAATCCTCAACCAGTACTTCCTGTAGCGTAAGCATTTTGCTCACGCTTGGAGAACAACCCTATATATTTCCTTTGATTATTTTTTTGTTTTTATATCCGATCCGTTTCGTTAAAAATATTGAATTTGTTCTTCCATACAAAGTTTTGATCCAAAAAAACTAAACAAATTTCACTTTGTGTCACTTACCGAGTAACTTATATCGTCATCTGAAATAAGTATAAGTAAAATGGTTGAAAGGGCCTAATTGGAGGGAGGATTTAACAGTTTCTTCCAGATAATGGCCAGGAAGGAAAATCAAATGAAATTCTGCGAAGTTTTATGAGATTGTGCAGTATACTCCGGTCGAGAATCTGATTTAATATCAAAATTTGGTATATTTTGTTTTTAAATTGCTATTTATACTACTCATGAACTTTAATAATTGTATGTTGATACGAGTAATTATGGCCTTTTTTGTGTTGTAATGTTATCGTTTTTCAATGATAACATTCATTTTTTGTATTAGTAAGAATTAAAAAAAAATTATACGCATAATTATAATTTGCAAAAACACCCCTTCAAAAAATTAAATAAGAACCTTTCATTGTATTCCATCCGATTTTTAACATTCTTACTCTGGGCATTATTATTATAATTTTTTTTTATGCAATCCAAATTTAAACAACAATGTATAGTAGGTCTAAAATGAGTTTGCCCCTTCACAACCTTCTCTCTCTTCACACACAGGCAAATTCATCTTAGATATGCTATACCTAGATTTAAAAGATAATTGTCTTGAAACTGGTTTGTAAGCAAATATTCACAGTCCACTAAAATCGAGAAGAGGGACTACTATTTCTGCTTTAATGGCAATAATTAGGCGCAAAATAACAAAAATGATGCGTCTTGGGCCTTTATAGTTAAAAAAAAAATCAGTAAATATATAAAGGAGTTTTTCTGTGACTTTGGAACGAGCTGCGACGGCTGAGATGGTCGAGTTATTTAGTTTTGTTGGCCATTGTTCGTGTCCATTGTTCATTGTCAAATGGCATTGTGTCGTAGGCTCAGTTATCCGATCCCCTGTGTCATTGATGCTTAACTCCTTCCCCTCCCTTGTTTATATATATATATTGCTATTGTTGCCAACTGGTTGTATTTCTTTTATAACCCAACAGTCACTTTTAAATCATCCTTCTTTGTATAGTATTAGCCTCAGGGAAACTAAAATATTTAAATAAATAAACAAATTTTAATTCGTACATAAGAAGGAAAGGGTGATGATTACAATGAAAATTAAATAATAAAAAAAATATTATCAAGATACATAACCTAAACTCTCTTAAAGCATTGTGAA
Organism: Halyomorpha halys; assembly: GCF_000696795.3. Classification (NCBI taxonomy): domain Eukaryota; kingdom Metazoa; phylum Arthropoda; class Insecta; order Hemiptera; family Pentatomidae; genus Halyomorpha; species Halyomorpha halys. The sequence goes on from NW_027116284.1 coordinate 221,508, forward strand.
TAAAAATTTTACGCCAACACTTTGGTTCGATATCTACAAGTTTCAGTTTAAAATTATTATAAATGTATTTTTACAGTGTTATCTAACAATCGTTAGAATAATAAACTCTTTTGATTGCCAATAAACTCTCTGATGGGAACATATGTCTTACTGGCAGACGCTACAAGTGAACCGTAGCGGTAATAATAGGTGATTCATTTTCCAAGGTACGGTCCTGAGCTTCAAGGGGACTGAACAGTGGTAAGCTGTTTCCGTTAAATTTTTTTTCTAAACTTTTCCACTATGATGCATCTTTTATTAAACGTTTCTCTGTAATTCCTGAATGTTTTGTTATTGGTTTAATAGAATTTCTGCTTGCAAAATTAAAATATTTTACACTCAAGATTCTCTTGGTTTGTAATGTGTATTTATACAAGATAATAGTTCCAAAAATTAGGCTTAGTGTTTTTAGACAAATATTTGAAATTACATTTTTGAAAATATCTTCTGATCCTTAAGTTTACCTCTTTTTACTTTTCTTCGCAGGTTATGTCCTACAAGCCATTATCGTAGAGAACTGACATATCAAAGTTTGTTCGCCATGATAATCAAAGTTTAATACCTCATAGGCTATTTTGCCCAAGTAGTTTAACAGATCAATCATACCTTTATTTTAATAATCTTAAATCATAAAACACACAACCTTATTCCATTAATTAGTCTATCTTTAAAATAAGAAACTAGTGAGCGAATGATTGAAAAGCATAATTGATTAGTGAAATCCACTGGCCATAGTAGGTTTTAAATGAAGGTTTAGAACAAGAATATGTCAAATCGAGGTCTAATAGGTCATTACCTATGTGCTAGATCATTGTCTAGGACTCCAATTCCTTAACGTTTGCCAAGGTCTGTAATTTAGGCTAAGAATAATTCTCAAAATAAAATCAATAAAAGGGTTGGCACAATTATCCTATAAAGCGGTTGAATATATAGGGCAGAAGAAAAACATTGCAAAGTAAGTGCTATAATGCACTATTTCTTTGAAAGCTGAAAGTTGAAATACAAGTTAAAACGAGGTTTTTTCATAAAAATTGTTTTTCTTCATGTCCACATGGACATCGTCATCAAATTTCATTATTTTTTTTTTTCCATTTTCTAGTTATTAACTAAACAGTACATTAATTGCACAGGAAAGAGGAATGTCAAAAACTGCCGTAGTTATTATGGTATTATGTAATTATTGTCTAGCTTTTAGAAAAAAATTCTATTTGTTTATAATGAATACAATATCTTTGTCGACTGTGTAAACAATAAAAATAATAATACCAGTAAAGGAATATGAATTAAACTGAAAGAAACAACGAACTAACAGGTTCTCTCCTAAAATACGGCTCTACGGTTATTGATTATAAATCAAAACATCAAAATCGGTGGGAAATGATAAAGAAGGGAATGAGGGGGCCTGTGTTGCCAGGCGAGATACAGTAATTAACATACGAGGTTAAGAAGCAAAAAATTCAATCTGTAACAAAATAACATTATGTGAGAAATAAAATGAGTCCAGGTTAAGCAGCGTATTTTCCGTCCCTTTTCATAAAGGCATGAAAACTAAAAATATCTTGAAAAATCAAGTCTAGAAAAGCTCGTTTCACTTACCCAAGCTATTGAATTTATTTCAATAAATAATAATGAAAACAAATATTTCAGAAAGGGCAATGGAATTGGTTAGTTTATGATTATTTAAAGTGATAATGTTCTGTTATATCAAGATTTGAAAAGGAATGAAGTAGGGTTATAATATACATTATGTAATACAAATTTAACCGACGAAAACAAATTCGATTTGAACTGCAGCCGAGAAAGCTGAACACAGATTCCCATTTTCGAACGTTGAACACAGATTTTCATAAATATAAAAGATTTTTATAATTTCTTTACGGTCTTGGATTTCTAAGATGGTTTTGCCGAGCATTAAAAATCCAAAACTAAATGTCGAAATAGGCCTGATAATTAATTAATAGTAAAAAAAAAAAGTTTTCGAACGTTAAAATTCAAAGTAGAAATATCTATTAATCATGTGCACTTATATTTAAAATTAAGTACTATTTATTTTTTCACCCGAAAAACTGATCGTCATGAATTTGATTTCAAAGAATTTAAATTTTCATAAAACTGAAAATAGTTTTACGTGGCTTCGGGTTCCACTTGAACAGAAGCTTGCAATTGTTGTATATTTATTTTAAATTTTATATTCCTGATAAATGAACATTTTCAATAATTTGAACCATTAATTATTATTTGAAATCGTTATTTAATATTTTTAATTAAATAGTTTCGTGGTTGCTAGATTCCCTACTATATACAAATAATAATCCAAAATCAATACCATAGCCTCTTTTCTTGTAATTAGAAAAAAAATAAAATAAAATGAAATATAAAAAAAAAATTGCATTTTGTTAATAAACTTTAGTTAAAGAGTTTATAATCCATATGAGTTTTACAGAGATAACTAAAACCATTACTGTGGCACAGTAACAAATAAATAGATCTAGCCTGGTCGGTTTAAAAAATGAAATCTCGAGGAAAATTATGAGTTATTTAACAAGAACTAATATATTAACAAGAACTTTTTCAAAGTTAACGTGCATAGTTTCAGAACCCTCGTAAAACAACGAAAACCAATAACCAACATTTACATACTCACGTTTTTGTAGGTATAAATGATAAATAGTTCTAAAATTTTCCAATGATAAACAAGAAAAATAATCACTTAAGGTATTCATTTTTCACCAATATCTCGAAAGAATTGACAGTATTATGTCCATCCTTGAAGAGCAAGTCCTCTCTCCTTTAAAGGGCAGATGTAACAGAAACTAATGCAACAGTTACTAGACTAAGTTGGGACAATAACTGAGACCCCATTCATAAGAAGGTGCTGGGCCAACATCTCGCACAGAGGAATGTAAATTTTATTAAGTTTTCATGTAAATTTCCCCATTACACAGTGCTATTACATTATTCATGTAACAAGCTCACATTATTAGCCTCAAAGCTCTCATCGGTTGTGTAGTTACCAAACGTATAATTAATTACCAATTAATATTCTAATATTGATTTTTCTTAGTGCAGCAGTAATAATATCAAATCAAGTAACCCATAAATCTAGATTCATTCAGACCTTGATAAATATAATTTATATTTCACACGAATTAATATTAATTAAGCATATAAATACATTTTAATGAACAAAAAACTCAATAACAGTTTGTTCCCCTAAGTTATTGATGTAATTTCACAAATACTGTTCCTAATTATTTCTAATGTTTAATTTCTATTTGAATTTTTTTTTATATGCATGAAATACTTAAAGACGCATATCTGTTTTGGGCCAAATCTGCAACGAATGGGATGTTAAGGTCTTTGTGGATGAGTTTGTTTGTAACGTAATAAGGAGAATCAAGGATTTTACATAGGATTTTGGATTATTTTAAAGTTAAATTCGGTTGTTAGTTTTATTGATCCCATCCAAAATTATCGATTATTTCTTTTATGACAAAATGAAACCCTCTGATGGTAGTTCTACATAATAATCGCAATAAGAGAACAAACGTATAATTCTAAATGGATGAACTTTTGCAAAATTTATTGTTGATTTTAGGAAGCTAATTAGTTCCAGATTGGTGAAGTTTCTAAAATAAACTGAGCAGGTAGCTATGTTGCCAAAGGAACAACTGATGATGAAGTTAATGACTGTTCAATCGCGTACATCCTCCATTTTTGCTATCATCCAAGACTAATGACAGACATATGCCAGTGTTTGATGAATGAGATTTTATTCTTGTAGAAAGGTATTATATTAATCATAGTCTCTGAGACCCCACACAATAGTTTTTTAAGTATCTATTAAATGTGACCTTTTTTAAAATACAAAATATTACTTGAATTCAGGTACAAATAAAAGTTTTATGAAATAGAAAAGAAAAATAATATTCATTTTGTATGTTACAGGGTCCTATCAACATAAAAACATTAAGGAAATAAAAAAAATAGGGGCCTGAAAAATTTATAACATTTTATTAAGATTGAACTGCTTTGTAACAACTTGTTGGTATGAAAATTTTGATTATAGCCAAGAAAAAAAAACACCTGATTTGGAAATTTATTCATTATTGTTATTTATTAATTATTTATGCATTTTTCTTTCAAAAAGTCGTTCTTTGTGTCTTTAGTAAAACGTTGAAAACAAAATTAAAATGTTTTCAGAAATCATTTTGCCAGTTATTTAACTATAATTCAGCCAATTAGGAATCAGAAAGAGATCTTGGTGGAAATTTTTTGAAAAACTTAAAAATTTGTTAATTTTTGTGTTTGAGAGAGTCATGATAAAAAATCTCAACTTTATTTACAATTTTTCCCTGAAATGTAATAACAAAATCTTGAAAAATTAATTCTTATCTAGTTTTTCTCTCATAGTGAACATTTACCAATACTCAATCTGGCAAGAGTGATTTCTTTATACTTTTTAATCAATAACCTTTTTTCGTTTATAACATAGTTAAGGAGCAACAAATTTTGGTCTAGAGGGTTTCAGTCAAAAAGGGAACTAAAAGGTATTTTGACGTAAAATTTTGGTTATGAGAATTTATGTTTATTTGGATGTGTTGTTTCCAAAAAAAAAAAAGTAAATTTTTTCTCTTGCTTAAAATTTGAAAAGTATGTATTATATTATACAAGATTAAAGAAGAAAAAATTACATACGATATTGGTTCTTATGTGTTTTTTAATTATCAACCGAGGTAGAGTCAAAATTATAAACTCCCATCAAGGAGTTACTTGATTACTACCAGTCGATACAATAGGACCCAAAAGTATATAATAGGCATCCCAAAAAACTTGTAGAGTTAAAACAATTTATCTAGTTCACAAAACTATTCTAACGTCACTTATCCTCTTTCTAAAAGAAATTATTTAATTACTAAAATGTAAGGATGGACATATTTCGAAGACAGTACAGAAGACGGCTTGGTATTTTTTAATGAGGTTATTTAAACACTTTTCTAAAGCTATTAATTAGGATTACAAATTAACTCTAGTTGAAGTACTAATCCATGAACAAATCAAACACACTAAGAGTTTTATTTGTAAGATATGCTATTAATTTTAAAGAAAATCAGGGATATCACAATTATATTGCTTATTTTGTGCCTTCTTTAGCTTCCACCACTGTACCACACAACTCTCAAGTGTTGCAAAATGGTTGATTTCCTAAATTAAAGCAGAAATCTGATTAAATTATTAGGAATCATAAAAAAACAATGACATTGGAGTATAATATATACAAATGTATGCATGTATACATAACTGTCTTGTATACTATTATTTATCAAATTCCTATTTCAATAATTTTATATAATATAGTAAATTATATTAGCAAATGTAGATTGATAGTGAAAAATTTAATGAATGTTATTTATTAATGACTCCATTATTCTTTCTACTGATGCCTGCACAAGTATTTCAGAGCTATTATATGTTTTTTGATTTTTTTGGGAGGGGGAGGATAAAAATCTTTAGAATTGAAAAAAATCCTACTACTTGTATATATATATATATATATAATACAATTCATAAAACTTCGTCGGAACGAATAAAAATCTAAAGTTGATTAAAATAAATAGTAGTTCGGAATAAACTAGTATTAGAGTTGTTTCATTACTTGAGCAGATTCAGTTGGGGTAATTAAGGTTAGTTCCTTATTGATCTGACAATCAAGCAGAATTACCATTGAGGTCAACAGTCATACGTGTTATTCTAATTTTTTTTAATGTTTTTCCCACCTCGGCACCCAATATATATATAGATTTTCAAACTATATTAATTTTTTCTTATGCTATGTACGATAGTCGGTGAACTTTGTTGAACAATGACGTCAATTAATCGATGGTGGTTTATAAAATGATTGAAATTGTATTGTTCTATTCTTTTAGCTATTCTTGGACTAGTAAAGACAAACTCGTATTTTTTGGTAAAGACTTAGTTTAAAGATAGCTAAAACTCTGTGATCATTTTAAAGTCCTAAATATTAAATGTTTAGCCAATATTAATTTGTCAATATTGTTCACTGAAAATATTTTTAAAAAACTGATTGATAAGCTTAACGAAATACGAGAAAAATCACTCACCAATATTCATCAGCAAAATATAATTATTATACTTCAAATATTGGCCGTGCAAAAAAAAAAAAATTAAATTTAAGATTTATTTTTTTCGATTTAATCTTGAAATTATGTAATGTAAAATATCGACACTAATGTTGTAATAATGTAATTGTATGAAGCATGCCCTCAACCGAATTCCCGGACACACTTCACTTTTGGTTAGCTGGTTGGGTTGGAGGGGACTGTATAATTGAAAATGAACATGCTATGATTAAATGATTGCCATGTGGACTTACTTCTTTTTTCCTCTCTCCTCTCTGCTTCTGAGAACAACTCCAGGAGTTCTACTCACTCATGGTAGATTCCTGAGAAGAGACAAAAAAATGATGCACTGCTTCTCTGGCTGAAGACAAGATGGCTCCCTTCTCACCTTAGTCTGGGTTGCTTCTCTTCACAGAGAGCGCTGGAGGAGGTGAGATTTGGCTGTTGGCCACATGGGGCGCTACTCCTATGCAGCCTTTCCGATTCAACCTTTCGGTTGCCGTATGTTACCCGGAACATACCGCCCACCAAAATCGCTCCGGGTTATTTACTTAGAGATGCGGTGCAGGCTGTAGCAGGTAGGCTGAAATTTACATTGAGAGAACAATACAAAACAAGATTATGCTTATACACAGAGTTTAAATGTAAACGAAAATGAACTCTACATCCTGAACAATCATTTAAAATTACTTGTGATGACTTGTTTAGGCTAACTTAATGATAAAAAAAGGAAATATGAATAAGAAAAAATGAAATTGATTCTTGTGTAAGATAGAGAAAAAAAATAAATAAACAAAATGAGTGCAACTTCTAGGAACTATGTTGAGGATGCGTCCGCCCACCCTAACAATTCCCGCTCCGCAAGAGTGGATGAAAACTAAGAACTGAAAATTGAAACAGAACTAAAGAACCCAATGAATTCTAGTATGGGAGAACAACAATCATGTTTACCCTAACTATATACATGAACAACGAAGAAAACTAAGAAAACCCAGCTATATACAAATATACAAAAGGCATTTTGACCTTCTAGGGTGATGGTGGTACTTCTCGAAGTCGGCTTGATCTTCAAACTTTGGCTGTACCGAAGTGGCTGATTGTAGAACGTTCTATGGCGAAGTAACAGTGACAAGAGAGATTGCGAATGGGTGTTAAACTCTCTTGTCTCAGTACTGCATTTTCAATAAAATCTCCATGGATGTGGTGTTCGTCTTCGTTTGTAGGAGTGGATGAATCTGCCAATCGCTTGTTATAGGATCTGGAATGACTTGTGTCCATATGATGTTCAGATGGCAAACTGGATCCGGATTCCCTAGAGCTTCCAGATACGGCGTACGATGAAGTGGCAGATGAATTCCTGGTCCTACCATAAGCCACTTGGGTAGGGACAGCAACGGGATTGGTATTGCTGACCAAACTTCTCGAATCCATGTTATCTGACCTTACATTTCGAATGAACATCAAACTACCTCGGTCAAGAATTGAAGTTGATGAAGCCTCAGTGCTGCTTAGAATGTTTCCATTCAAGAAGATGTGACTATTAGTTGTAGAGTTATCGGAATGTGTAGTCGAATTTGCGATATACGGAGAGTCGGCGTTCGAGGTTTTACAACAATTCCTATCACTGATGCGAGTACCATCAGTTGCATCTGAACTTATAGGTGCATCTGGTTCTGGAAGTTTCTCGAGCAGTACCTTGGAATACAATCGCTGAACGGAATGCATTCCTTTATAATCTTTATTGAAAGGAGCGCCATCTTTTCTGCTGTACGGTGGATGCTGATGTTCTATGATGCAGAGCGTTTTCGAGGAATTGGGAGTCTTCGGTACAGACTGCGTAGAAGACGTGGATCGGAGAATCGAAGTCATGGATGAAACGGATGTGGTTGCGGGACCATCGGATGACGTTGTGCTGATATTTTCATTCGCAGATTCTAAATGACTGGGGGTGCTGAAGGGCCGACACAATGTCGTAGATACACGTGGTACAGAGCTGTTGTGAGTTGAATGAGAAGCAGTGCATGAAGAAGATGGTAACTTGTTGCCTCTAGAGATCGTTGAACGAGAAGATGAATGAATTTTTACCATGTTCTCGGTAGAATTCGAAACGCTTAGAGTAGATTTGAAGAACAGAGAGCAGGACGTAGGTTGAGCCAAATTATGAACGACGCCGGAAACGATTAAGCCGAAGACTATAGGCGTAAAGTAAAGTCCTTCGACTTCAGTAGGGTATGGAGCTCCGACGAGAATCCGTGGGTATAAGTCCCCACCGATTAACAGGTCGACTGGACCTGACTCCCCAAAACGTTGATCGGCCAAAGGGTGGCGCATAATGCGGCTGACGACGGAAGAAGGAAGGTATGACGTTTGGTAAAGAAGACGTGATGCGGTCGACTACCACTGGAGAGATGTTATATTCTTCTTTACCAGCGAAGGGGCGTATGGTACATGACGTGGAACCTTTGAGATGAGACTTCGGGATAGCTGACTCGCCAAAACTGGTGATGCACTGGTCGAAATTCGCAATGTTAGCGCCAATCTTGTGTGCGAGCGCGCTGGAAATAAATGTGTGCTGGCTTCGGGAGTCTAACATAGCACGGACCATATGAAAGTCTTCCCTCTTCGACTTAACCAGAATACATACAGTGCCCAATAGTACAATCGTGTTCGTGGATGAAGATGGCGTAGATCCGAAACCAATGAAGGTCTCCGTAGGTGTTGGCTTATTGGACGTTGCATCGACTTTAGTGGCTGCGTTGTCTTCTTCCTGGCGGTGGATCAGCGTGTGGTGGTTCTTACAGCACATCCGACATCGAAAATGCGAACGACATGTATATTTCCTCCTTTAATGTGTCATAAAGCTGGTACCAAGAGTTGTCCGGAAACGTGTCATCTTCACCTATGGTGACAGTTAGCTCTTCACGTTCAGTCCAGGCTTCCCTGAACTCAGTCCAGAGCTGCTTAGCTTCGTTTAGTCTTACCTCGAAGACGTTGGCGTCAGCGTCGCTGAGAGTGATGGTATTAATTTCGGAAATACCTTTTATGTGACGTTTTAAACCTCGCATCCGCCTCTCCAAGACAGCGGCGCGAGAATTGCTCTGTGCTGAAGTCATGATTTCAATTGCGAAGGCGAAGAGTCCCCAAAGCAGAGAAAGAGAGAGAGAAAAGGGGAAAAGAATTAAGAAACGAAAGGTCGAACTAAAGGAATAAAATAGCAAAAAATTTGATAGCTAAAAAATAAGAGAGCAATATACACATTATGCCATGGGATAGAACTGAATAGCCGAATAATTGAAAGGAAATGTTGATGAAACGTCAGCAGAAAGAACAAGGTTGAGTGACGTCATCGAACGAAGAAGGTGATCTTCAAGTTGTCGCATCTAGAAGACCTAGATGGTTCTACCTCTTTGTAATGGCGCAGTGCGCTGTGGCTTACCTAATGGCTTGATCAGTTATCTTACAATATGATAGAAGCTGTTTTGTCTCTATTGGATATTCTCTTAATCGTGACAATTTTAGAAGGAATGTAGTGAATTAATGTGTATATTGCTGTACTATGCTGTGAAAAGAAATGAAACAAAACATATATGATGAAAGTGAAACAAGATATTAGGTACACAATTGTTTGTAACTTGTCTAACTTAAAGGCTTTACTTTAATTAACAACTTGTTAATTAAACTTATAAATGATTGCTATGGAACTAATGAAATAAAATTGTGAGAAATAGAAGTGAGTGTTTCATTAAGTTTATCCTTTATCACTGTGAAGTTAGGTTATAATGCATGTGAAATGAACAAAATTAATTTGAATATACTTGAAATTGAATTAATTAACCTAAGACAAATTAATTAAACTTAAACTTTATTAATAAATTGAAAATTGGCTATAGATTGAAAGAATTCTTTAAAATTAGTTAGCTATTTGTGCATTAAGCATGTTACACTTTGAAAACTTACATATATGAAATGGAAATAGAACATATAGGTAATACAGTTGAGATTTTTTTCCTAAATTACTGATTGCCATGTGGACTTACTTCTTCTTTTCTCTCTCCTCTCTGCTTCTGAGAACAACTCCAGGAGTTCTACTCACTCATGGTAGATTCCTGAGGAGAGACAAAAAAATGATGCACTGCTTCTCTGGCTGAAGACAAGATGGCTCCCTTCTCACCTTAGTTTGGGTTGCTTCTCTTCACAGAGAGCGCTGGAGGAGGTGAGATTTGGCTGTTGGCCACATGGGGCGCTACTCCTATGCAGCCTTTCCGATTCAACCTTTCGGTTGCCGTAGGTTACCCGGAACAGTAATCAAGCAAATATTTAAAAAGAAAAAGGAAGTTATGTCTACCAACTTGATTTTTTTTTCTTTATTCGATTTTTTTGTATTCAAATTTTATTTATTGATAAATATTACAATCTGCTACAACGTTGTGATAAGTAATAGAGATAACTCATTACATTCTTACCAAAATAAAATAACATAAGAATATAAATAAATAAATCTCTAAATATATACAAACAGAGTGATAAAGAAAATAAACATAATCAAAATATGTACAAGGAAGAATAAATAAATAAAATAATCATCCATCGCATCTACACTGTTATATGCAATACTTACACTATCGATCTGATCCCACTCTATCCCCCACCTTTGAGTGGTAGAACAGAGCTCTTTGAAATCCCAGTACATCTCTCTCACTACGTCACTGGTAATGAGCCAGAACAAGCTGAGCGCTAAAGCCGCAAACAATCAACTTGAGTGGAGGATCTGACCACTGGCAGAACTGCAATTGTCAATTTTTATTTGAATCTTGGTCTTCTTCCGTTTCAACCTTCAAGGTGGATTGTAGGGACGAGTGGGACTGGAAGGGATTGAACCAAAGGATTAGGATGATTAAAAAGATGTATATAGAAATTTTGAGATTTTGGTTGGTATGAGGTCAAGGACAAAAGCGATATGAAGGCCATGGTGTAGTGTTCGGTTAGAAACGTAATAGGGAGCATTCACTATGTATCATGTCTCTAAGGATTGGATAAGTTTGATGTTAGATGGCTTAGCTGTTTGTTTTCTATTGAGAGATGAGAGGTCTTTTTGAGCAGTCGGTAAACTTGGCTCAGTTCTTGTCTTTCAGGTTTAGTATGTTGGTTCCAGGTGAGTCTTTTTTCTAAGATGAATTCAAGATATCGCATTGTGTCGGATCTGGGTAGGGGAATGTTACTAAAAGTAACAGGTGGACAGAAGCTGCGGAGGAGGGTGAAAATCACATGGTTACATTTCGATTCATTGACTTTTATCCGCCAATGATTGCACCATTGCTCAATCCGGGTGAGGTGTGTTTGGAGATTGAATGGGGCAGTTATAGGATCAGAATGAGAAGATATGATAGCTGTATCATCGGAAAATGTTGCCAGGAACGTGACAGGATAGATGGTAATATCAGCAGTGAAGAGAAACCAAGACACTGCCTTGGGGAATTCCTTCCCCGACCAAATAGATGTTTGAGTACTCATAACCACTGCGTACTCGAAAGAAGCGATTTGAGAGGTAGATGCGGAGGATAAGGTAGAAAGGACTTCCCAAATTAACAACAAATTTGAGCAACTACTTTAGTAATAGTCAATACGACATGCATTATCTATCCATACTCACAAACAAGACAGATGCCAGTGTTGGGAGTTGCTTTTCTTGGATAAAAATCCCACACTATGGCAAGCAATGTATTTTTGAAGATTTCTTACGCCCTCCTAGATAGCACATATAAGAACATGCGCGCGCACACTCACTAATAATTAAAACGTTTTCCATAAAAACATTTTTTATTTTATTTTTTCTTATAGAGAGTACTTTGCTGGCAATACTGTAATTATAGTCCTAAGGAAGTTGAGACAGAAAACTCCTGAAGCGCCCTTGCCTTATATTTTTGAGCTTTCTTTTTTCACAGCTCGTTACGGTTCGAAAAAAGGCCCGGAACAAATGCGATAAGATAATGAGATGTAAACAGATAAGACGAAGACTGAAGACAATAGCCGCTAATTCACCAAGACCACACTCTGTCTTTGTGTTTACAATTAATTACCGCTTCATTAAAGGAAAAGGTCCCTTGGGAGGGTTGGTTAGTTCATTTATAACGATTAGGGCTACCGGTTGTTTGGCCCAAGCCGCAGGGTAACCGGTCCTTATACAGGGATGCTTTTAATTGGTGGCTTCCTTCCTCAAATCTCCCATCATCGGAATTGGATTCGCTGATAGCAATGGCCTCTGGGAAGGACTAGTTGGGAAATATGGTAGCTATTCAAGGAGTTGGCTTTAGCATTATGAGATTTGATTGATGGAACGCAAGTCTTATAAAACAATGTATTTTAACATAATATTTTTTAAGATTGCTGGAATGACGACTAAGGGTCGATTACACCAATACGGTAAAACTAAGATTTTTATGGCTAAGGTTTGTCCAAGGGTTTGTTAAAACTCAGGTTAATTAGCGACCAGTTTTTGGACTACAGTTTTGTTAACCATATTATCAAGTTTACCTGGAACTGAGAAAACTTATGGTGGATCGCACTAGTGTTAATTATTAGGTATTATAAATAAATTATAAGTTTTTCTGTTTTTATCAAAGTCTTTTGCTTTTTCTTACCAACACTTATGCACAGCTAAGACAAGCAACATTTATCATATTCTAGTTACCATAAAATTATAGAAATTTTTTTTATCACTAATTTGAATAAATTGAAAAAAAGCTTAATAATTTGACCTAGGACGGAATACTTTTTTTTTTTTCATTATTGTCTGACGAACTAAATCTTTGAAGTCGTATTTTTTAATCCAGTTCATTTTATTCAATTTAGACAGAAATGGAATAATGCAATCATCCTTTGCTAGATAGTACAACAAATGGAACCCTGGAAGGTTCCTTGTATTCGATATTTAAGTAGGTAACCATGCTTAAACATCGATTTGCTCTAAATATCAGTTTAAACGTCTATCGTTGGCCGGTAAAGTATATCACCAGATTTGGAGTTTAAGTTTTTTGGTGTAACTGATAATTATCGATTTTATGATTTTACTCGAGATTTCGCTAACCCTAGTTTAAACTGTGCTAGTGTAACAGGCTCTTAGGTTCCAACTGTAATAAAGAAACGAAGAGTAAAATATTTTCGTAATCATTAAAAATGAAAATTAGAAATAAACCAAGTACATAAACATGTCATATGGTCATAAATTTCATATGTTTTAAACGATCAAACGAAGATATCAAACCATATCTTTGCTGGTGTTGATTCTTTGAAATCTTATTTTGGATCTCCATTATGAAACATTTAACAGTTAAGCACCTAAATTATAGATGCATTTTTCTTGTTGTCCTAAAAACTAATAGAAAAGTAGACAAGATTCCATGCGAACCCACCCTACCGAAAAAACTTTCACAGATCTTTTTCACCTAACTCCAAAGGCGCATTTAACAGCCCCTTGCATATCTAACTCTTGTCTTTTGTTTTCTCTATCATTTACAATCTTTCCCAACCCATAGAACTCTGGAAACCACTAGGACAGAAATAGAATCATATACGGCCCACCACTACTCCTGACTTGGGGCAAAGTGAGTGTACTCTGGACAATATTGGATATTTAGGTTGCTTAAAAGTTCGTTTTAATAGTTTAAACTTTAATTTACCAGTCAAAACCTTTCAACTAATATTAAAATATCAGATCAAGTAAACAATAAATCAGTTTTAACAATTATTTCTCATAAAATATGTTCTGCCGCACTCCTTCCTCGGCCAATTCTCAACTTTTTTGCAGCCAATCTGTAATTTACAATGGTTCAGGAACCACTAGTTTGAGGTTAAGTAAAACTGAAAATAATACACTAAATGGGGGTATTCAAAATATTGTCCTAACGAAAATCTATAAAATTGTCCATGGTACCTTCAGCCTCATATTATAACTCATATAAGTTAATTGTTAAGTATTCCAACAAAGTTTGAGCTAGAACGTAGCATGATTGTTCACACCACTAGAATGTTACGGGGATCAAGAAAATTAATGAAAATAGTCTCATCACAATGCTAGAGTAACTTATAAAATGCCAATTACTTTCACATTTCCTAAACTCACTTAAAACATCATGAAAGTAATAGGGACTTAAAATCGATGGGAAAGAGGGTTCAGATGGGGACAAGTATAATTTGAACCGTTTCACGGTTTGAAGAGAGGGCAAAAGGGATTTGCTGGAACGGAAAGAGAAACAAAAACTGACAAAGGACTCGGAATGGTAGCAGAAAAAAGTCGCAGAGTATACAGGACGATGGAGGGTAGAGGGAGGAGTTGGGGGAATCCAAACAGCCCTTTTGGGAATGGCCACACAGAGTTGTTGCTAATTGCTAACTGATAAGATCGACACACACATTAGCAGCTTCGGCTCTTTCACAATGACTCTATCCGGGCTGGCGATTATTAGGACGTGACTTGGATAGTGCCTTCGATAGGATTCGATGACCTCCATAATGGCTTAATTTAGTGTTATTCAGAGTTATAGTAATTTTGTTTATTCAAAAATTAATTAAAAACTTTACATACATTTAAATACTGGTTATTTAAGCAGTAAGGACAGTAAATTTAAGCATTAACTTAATTTATTTTCATTCTATTACAAATGTGGTGGAACTCAAATATGAATATAAATGTGTATCGCTGATACACGTTTATAGTCTGACTGAATAGCTAACCGAAATTAAACAAAGCCATACTTCTGATTAAATCTGAAATATGAACATCAAAATGTATTTATTTTTGTGTTTCTATCTGTAAATATTGTAATTTACAACTAAATTATTATGTTATGAATGTTGACGAAGGTTACAAAACTGTAATTAAAATTGACATATGGTAGCCACATATATATTATTTTTATAAATCACACTATTTATTCTTTTTTTTTTCTTTATTATCTATTTCATTCATTTTATTTTTATGGACCATAGTGTAGTTATTTTTAATTTATTGTTGTTTATATATTATATTGTTTTATTATATAACTTATCATTTTAAATGATTATTTTAGTTTTGTATTTAATAATTTATGATTGGTATTTTAACTTATAATTAGAATTTTATTATCTCCTTGTCTAATTCATTAATTTTACACTATTTTTTTTTTTTTTTAAGATATTTCATGTCTTAGTATGTGTTTCTTCTTTTTATTATATTTAGTTCTACTATGTTGCTTTATTTTGTATGAGTTTATATTTGATTCGATACAAACCTGTCAGATACTAGGTCTTCATTTCTTTTATATCAATATATTTTTAATTCACTATTATCTACCATTACGTTTTCATTTCATGTACTTCAGTGATTTTATCTTTATTTTATATAAATTCTTCCGCAGTGAATCCCAAAGCATTTTATTATAAACAGTCTATTCAAAATAAGAATAATTTTTAAAATCGGCTTGATAGTTGCTGAGATGTAAAATGAAATTCGGTTTTATTATGAGAGATATTATAAGAGTATTTATTTAAAATTGAATATTGATTCAGTCTTTTCTGGGTTAATTGGTTACTGAAAATATATGTGAATTCTTCTTATACAATCATATGGATTGTTCTTTTAGGTACCGACGTTCTTTTTTGTCTTAATCATGACTGCTACCCAGATAACATCACCTTTATCAAAAATGGTTCAGGCACGTTAATTGCTTTCAAATATGAAAACAATTTTAAAACAGATTAAAGATATGCTTATGATATGATTTATGTAATAGTATCCTTTGCTTTGGTGGTTGCATAGATAAGAACAGACAGAGACGAATGAATAATGTAGACAATAGTAGAGGAACTAACTGAAGCCTTAGCTCAACTGAGAGCCCCAGCACCATAATCTCTCATTAATCCTTGGTCATTACAATACTCTAAGCCTCCACTCAAAGCCCTTTGTCCATCGCCAATCCTCGCTTCTAAATACATAAAGTTTTAGATAATTCTGGCCGATTAGTTTCATAAGTGGTCTTTCTGGCAAAGACAATTGGAATAAAGAAAAGAAAAATAAGGGAAAAACATTGCTAATTTGGATGTGAGTAATGTTATCATGATGTGTTATTATAAACGTGAGAACTACTTCGTTTTTAGACAATTTTTCTAATATTTTTAATTCTACAATTAATATATTTTATATTCCTCTTTATTGAGAATAAAAGCTTTAATTTGTAGTATGAAATTTCTTTTTTTAGTACACAGCATATTCCGATTACTTTCACTAATTATCCATGGAGCTCGTTAACCATGCAAAAAGTAAATATAATTTAAATAGCACAAAGAGCATTATCTGAATATGGGAAGATTCCACTTAATAAAATCTCAATAATAAAAAGTCATAATTTCGAGATGAGAAAATTCATAATTACTAAGTCCAACAGGACCTCCACTAGTACACCGCCCAGTAGTAAATTTAATTATGGTATAGAAAACTGATGAATGGAATGTTAAATTGAAAAAGTTAAGGGTATGTGAGAGAGTGAAGCAAAAACATTTGAACGTACAATTTTTATTTTATTTCTTTTTATTGACTACAATTAATAATGAGGCGTATTTTTTAATGGAATCCTCATGTAATCACTTACTAAATCAGATAGTGAATTGAAACAAACAATAAATTGTAGAACGAAAACGATTTTCTAAAATCGGACCTGAAGGGTCCGACATGGTAAGAGAGTGGACAAATACGATATTTTAAAATTTGTATTTACTACTTATAAAACTATTTTGGTGAAATATAGGCTTCGAAGTTAAGAAAAAGGAGTGGAATAGTTTCAATTTCTTTTTCCTATGACAGGTCCTCACGTTTGAGGTTGCAAATGGACCAAACGTATGATTTACATATTTTCTGAAAACGACTCATGGTTACAATGGTTACATGGTTACAAAAAGCATCCATGTGAAAATTATTATGTGATGTTTTCCATAGTTTCTCGCTGCATTATTACGTAGATGAATATTTCTAATTTCATTCATTTAGTTTTCTTAAAGTAAATCTTGCGTTAGAAAAGAACTGGTTCTTTGTGAATTGTGATTATCAGGCAGTGATTGAAAAACTTTAGAGGAGATAAGAAATAAGAAATAAATGAAAACAAGAATCACTCATAGATTCTAACTCAAGTACTTGGTTTATGTTACAATTTAAAAATAACTAAGCGAATCAGATCTAAGGAAACGTCTTGGTTTTTCCAATTAAATATAACAGTTACACCAAGATTCTTTGATTCAAAATAAAGGAACTATATTTTATGCTCTGCTTTTTATAATGTCTCTGAAAGAGATGCTAAGAAAAAGAGGGAAACAACTAGAAAAAGAAAGAAACAATGAACTCCAATTAACCAAAGAAAAGAGAACAAACCGTTCTCTGCCCCTCACTGTTATTCTTTTTGAATTTCGTCTGGATCACTTTCTGTTTAATGGTTATTACATTTTTACTTTTTGCTAATTGACCAGTATGAATAAGAATTTTCTGTTTCACTCTCTCTCTCTCAATACGTCTCTTTCTGTCTCCTTATCTTTCAATATATATATATATATATATATATATATATAATTATATTCAGAATATAGGTGTTACAAATCTTAATACTAAAACTCCCACTGACAACAAATCAGAATTATTAGCTTAAGAAGCAGAATGAACCAATCTAAGCTGGATTAGTGCGTTTCATTTCGTGTCCTACTTTTGTACTTATTTGTTTTACTCTAGACTTCACATGACTGGTTCCGAAACCCGAACCCTTAATTAGAGTAAAATATGTTATATGGAGAACCGTTTTCTTTTTAATTTAATTCTTTTCTTCTCTTTACTTTTGGACTTCTGTTTTCTTAATTTTAACTAGTTTAAATATGGCAGCCAATGACATTCTAAAACCAGCGGTCCTGACAGTAACCAATAATCCTCCAGTTGCCCTAATGGTAGAATCGTAACCGGAACCGGACATGAGTTTGGCAGCAACCGAAGCGAACGCCTTCGTTAAGATGGCCATTAAGATTCGCACTGCGACTGAGCAGGACTTGAGAAAGGCTGTCTATGATTATATAAATGATAGGCTGAAAAAAACAGTGGTGGTGGAACCCCCGAGGAATTTTTCAGAAGTTTCGTGAAGAGAAGAAACCGAGGCAGAGTAACGGGCAGTTCTCTGAAGTCCAACCAAGTCACAGAAAGGGTGATGGAAATAAGAAGCGTAGCAGAGGTTTAGGGAATCACAGGATTCCTGTCACAATTCTAGAAGTATAACTCGATCGCGATTTTGTGACTAATAATATTCTATGCATTTATAGGGTAAATTAATATTTTTTTTTTACAATTTGAGGCCGAATTGGATTCGGCAGACTCAAATATTTGATAACAAATTATTTTAACTTTTTCATCCATCCTACGAAAATTTTGGTACGGAAGCGTTAATAATTATTTTTGTGATTAGATATTTACTCACTTTGTATGGGGATTCTTTACTTGTAGGAAGCATAAAAAAACATAGTTGTGCTGCAATGATCTTTCTGTGCATCTTATATTTCTCAAAATACTGTGGTCTGGTACATTTTTCTATTATAACTGCGTCTATTAATGTTTTAAAATCGATTGACAGCTATTAATTGAATGTGTGTAAAACAGACTGTTGCCATGATACCAGGTAATAGGGATACTCGAAGACCGCTGTCAGGAAGGTCATTGGGCTAACTTATTGGCGAATGGATGGGGGAGGAAGTGATAAATGGTAGGAACAGATGGGGCGGGGTCAGAGGACCCAGCAGCTATCGGAGCGCCCCGTGTGGTGTGCCAACCCATTTCTCTAGTCATGTTTACTGGGATCGCTTGGATAAAAACATCCACCTAATAGTAGCTACCTTCCATTGTGCTCTATCGCTCTCGGTGTGGTTCCAACTAGTTCCTAAGGCGTTGGGCTATTTTATCAAACTTCAAGGTAATGAATGAACGATCATAAAACATTTTAGGTTGCACAGATAAAATTTCTAGAATATTATAGTGCATATTAGGGAAGCCGACATTATAGTTGTCATCCATCTAGAAGTAATATTTTACAATTCTCACTAAACCCGCCTTAAATTGTTAGCAACCATTACAATTTCAACTGTTTGAATCGTGAAATATGATGGTTATACTTTTAAATTAATGTAATTTATTATTTGAAATTAACCTGGCAGTAAAAATGCACCTTGGTACGTCAACAACATAACCGCACACACTTACTTTCATATGTGAACTGTTAATTAACTACAAATTACAAACCATCCATGAAAAAATACGTGGTCACCCCAATACACTTATAAATTCCATGATCACAAAAACATTCCCAATAACGTATGCAGAGGACTGGATTTGAGTACTAGAGTTGAAAAAAAGTAATTGCAATAACTATTACATTTTTTTTCAATTATTACAATTTGAAACTAGGGAATAAAGTTGTACCAAAGTAATCACAACTGCATTCCGCATTAAGCAGTAAGTATTTGCTATTACTTTTTGCACAACACTGCTGTCCACAACACCCATCTTGGCTATCATGACATTTTCCAAACTTAAACCTTTTATTCACCTGGTGTCATATCAAATAACAGATGTGGATAAAACTATGCAGAAAATAAATTAATAAACCTTACATTCATTAGAACGTGGAAATTCGTAAGATAGAACCTCTGGATTTTCTATCGATTTATTTATGACAGTTTTAAATTACAAGGTTTTTAAATAGTAACGGCCAGACTCATATGATTTTTCATAAAAAATAATATACTCATAGGCAACTCTTGGTTTAATCATAAAACAATCCACAAGACCACCTTTGAGAGTAGAGGAGAACGAACCATGAGGAAGAGCATCATTGATTATTAATAATCAACCGGGACCTAAGAAGGCTCTTCACTGATAAAAAGGTCATAAGGGGGTGGGGAGGAGGCAGAACTAAGCACAGACCACAAACTACTTACAGCGGATACAAAAATAATCAAACCAAGAAAGAGATTCAGCAAATCATATGATCGGATTAATGTAAGCAAGCTGAAATTGAAAAATAAACAAGAAGAATATCGGTCACTGCTTTTAAGTCTCCTCCAAGAAGTAAACGGGGAGAGTACACTTTCTGGAATGTAATTAAGAAATGTATTGTTAATACAGTAAATGAAGTATGAGGAGAACAAAAATAAGTTCCCCTACCAATACTACTACTGGTGCTATCGACTGACCAAGTACAATAGACCGGAAAAGGATATTTCAGTTGGTATATATTTAGGATTGGGCACTAGGAAATTGGGTTTATTTGGCATGCTGAGCCCTATCAATATTGTCACGCCATAGTAACTCTTTTTGCCTTTTTTGGGCATCGAAAGTAGAATTGTTTGGTTGCCGACGTCTGTGGAATTGTCCCAGATCACAACCTCTGTTTAATATTTAGTTATTAGGAAATCCAAGTAGGATAGTTTTGCAGCTGATGATTGAAGAACCGGCTGAAATGTTAACAATATTGGGAAACAGTGTTTGTGACACGGAGACCAAACGTTGGTTTCAGGCCGTCACGTATTCAAAAAAGATAAAATTGAATTTCCCAAATATATGGGAAGTAAATGCTTTGTTAACTAAGTTTAAGAAGGAATCCTGGAAATATTCGACCCTGTACTTGGATCGTCTCCAACATCTCGCTGAATTTTTTTTGAATTCTGTTATAGCGTGCCAGGATATTGCCATACTGACCATTAGACTGTCTCGGTTTCTTCGTTTCTCTGAACATCTTGAATATATCCTCGTCTGGGGTCCACCATCCTCCTCCCAATGCCTTCTTTAATCTTTCTTTGATGACCTTCCAGGAGGTCTCTTCATCTGCCTAAATCTGATTAAGGATACTTCTTTTTACACGGCAGACTACCGCTGCCTTCAGTGCTTTTGCATCCTCGTTGTCCAATAGATCCTCCGACATCTTCGCTTCTATTCGCCCCGCCCCATCAGGCGATCGCCCCCTTTCAAAAAATGATTTAATTCCCCGGTCTCTCCAGTAAATTTTTCTAGGTCCGATACCACCTTTCTCGGGTCCTGGGCAGTTGCCGTACACACCTTGATCCATTCTAGCATCGTGGCATGAAAATGCGCTAAAGGGACTTCTGGTAAAGGTTGAATCACCTATGGAGGTGGGTTGGCAGCTAGCTAAAGCTTGGTTGACTGCAGCTTGAGGTTGGTTGTTTTGGTTCATATTCTCTAGGTTCAGAACTGCTTATCCCACTAATCCGTTACTGATCATAATTCAAAGAGAACAATGAAAAAAATATTTTTTTCTTTTAGATTTAAAATTAATCCGGTATCTAAAGTACCCGGGTTTCGGCACCAGTTAATTATCGGGGAAATTCAAAGAGAAGAAGGAATAAGATGTAACACGTGTGAACTGCTGTATCATACTAACTTTATTGGGTTCGGTACATCTCTTTATATACATGTGATCTCCTCAATCAGCTGTTATTTCGATGTCATCTGACTAATACATAAATAGATAGATAGATAGACAAATAGACCAGTCTTTGACAGCACTTCAAACGTTTCATTTCGCACTCCTTTCTCTCCTATTATTTTTAGTTTCACGTGAGTAAAAAATAACTGGTGCCGAAACCCGGGAACTTAAGATACTGGATTAATTTTCAGTCTAAAAGAAATTTTTTTTTCATTGTTCTCTTTGAATTATGACCAGTAACGGATTAGTGAGAAAAGAAGTTCTGAACCTAGATAATATGAACCAAAACAACCAACCTCAAGCTGCAGTCAACCAAACTCAAGCTGCAGTCAACCAAGCTTTAGCAGCTGCCAACCCACCTCCGCAGGTGATTCAACCATTACCAGAAGTCTCTTTAGGGCAATATCATGCCACGACGCTAGAATGGATCAAGGTCCGTTCGGCAACAGCCCAGGACCTGAGAAAGGCGGTATCGGACCTAGAACAATTCACTGGAGACACCGGGCAATTAAATCATTTTTTGAAAGGGGGCGATCGCCTGATGGGGCGAATAGAAGCGAAGATGTCGGATGATCTATTGGACAACGAGGATGCAAAAGCACTGAAAGCAGCGGTAGTCTGCCGTGTAAAAATGAGTATCCTTAATCAGATTCTGGCAGATGAAGAGACCTCCTGGAAGATCATCAAAGAAAGATTAAAGAAGGCATTCGGAGGAGGACGGTGGACCCCAGAGGAGGATATATTCATGATGTTCAGAGAAACGAAAAAACCGAGACAGTCTAATGGTCAGTATGCCGCTGAACTCCAGGCACGCTATAACAGAATTCAAGACAAATTCAGCGAGATGTTTGAGACGATCGAAGTACAGGGTTGAATGCAATTCCTATCCATGGTACTGAAGATTCAGTTGGCAAAAGAACTGGGGAAGAAAGAGGGAATGCCGAGAGACCGCTCGTTTGTGGAATGTGCCCAAGATCTCATTGATACAAGCGCTAGAGAGGTGGAGGCCCAAATGGAAGTAGAGGAACCAGGATGGACTCGGATGGAATATCATCGGCCAAGAAACATGCCAAACCCGTGGAGAAGAAGAGACCAAAGAGATGGTAAAAGAGAGAGAAATAGTAACACGGAAAATAGAAGGAGCCAAGTTAAACCCAAAAACAATGTTCGGCGGGAGGACCGCAAGTGCCAAGGGTGTGGTAAAACTGGACACATGGTAGCACAATGTCCTCGCACCCGATGTTTTGAATGTGGGACAGAGGGACATATAGCTCGACAGTGTCCCTATATGTATCGACGAAGGAAGCAAAATGTGCCTGGACCGATGGAGGTCAATGCTCGGAGATTACGGAGAAGGGTAATCTCTCGAAGGACGAACGGATCCATGACTGAATCCACGGAGATGTCCGAGACCTCAGGAACAGAAACTGAAGCAGGAGACCATGAGCGAGAGGATAGCCAGCAAGGTAAGAGGAGCTCCTGGAGACGAAAAGGAGAAGCAGCTGGACACACGAGGAGAGTTTTGAGGAGCGTACCCACAGAGGGGCTGCCGCACGTTGGAGATCAACCATATGAGAGAACACGGCGGTTTGCCTATAATACAGATTGCAGGGGTGAGGTGTCCGGTAGACACTGGTAGTTCCAGTACTATCATTAGCCGAGAGGCTGAGGAGAAGATGTGTAGTGGAGAGAGAGCACACCGGATTCAAGTATGTCAGTGTAGGTTAATCACCTTAGGTGGCCCTTGTGAGGTAGAGGTGGAGGCGGAAATAGGCTTGAACCATGGGGATTTAGTAAGGGCATCTTGAATGTACATATTGTAAATACCATGCCAAGAGAATATAAAGTAATTGTGGGGTGTGACCTGCTAGGGAAGGTGGGTGCTTGGATTAAGAGTAACAAGGGAAAATGGAAGATTAAGATAGGAGGTAAAACCTACAAATGTCGTCAACAACAGAGGAATGATGGTGCATGGATTGGGGCAATCAATCAAGCTGAGGACTGGAGACAGCAAATCAAGAGGGAATACAAGGATATTTTTTTTACAGAAGGGGATATCCTCGGAGCTACCGGGAAG
>NW_027116284.1:249742-259219 GCF_000696795.3 Halyomorpha halys
AAAATAAACATATAAGTAAATGCAAGTATCATAGATTTTATTTACCCTGATTCTTTACTTGTGGTAGTTAAGGAATTAAAGGAGAATAAATTTGCAACTAGATTCCACACATTTATTATTTTTTTTATTATTATTTTATATTATCCATTTCGTCTGATTGTACTGCAATTATAAACCATATCTCACTCTGAAATATTGAAATTCCTTTACATAATTATCAGGGCCTCAAACATGTAAATGTATTCATGTATTCATTTAAAACTGATGACAAAAGAATTCTAGAATATCATAAAAACTAATGTATTCGCATTAAGATATAAGG
Source organism: Halyomorpha halys (assembly GCF_000696795.3). NCBI lineage: Eukaryota > Metazoa > Arthropoda > Insecta > Hemiptera > Pentatomidae > Halyomorpha > Halyomorpha halys. Next base: position 250,065 of record NW_027116284.1, read on the forward strand.
CTCATACCTAGAATTTGCATCATTTAATAAAGAAATATCTATGCAAAAAAAAATCTACTAATATATATAGCTATATACCACGCGAAAATTGCGAATTAAAAAGATAATATAAAAAAAAACACTAAGCCCTATGAGTGTATTACACGGTAATTTAACTTCACAATAACTGCCCGAGTACAACTTGGAACACGTAAACCATTTTTCTTCTGATAAAAGGAAAATTGAAAATTATCTGTGTGTATTCTAGGTTCCTAGTAAGGATAAGACCCATTTTGTAAGTGTTTTTTTTTCATAAATTTTATCGTGAAATGTTACAATATCTTGCTATTATATTATATTATAAATTATCTGTAGTTGGAAAATTATTTATGAACATACAAATTTATATGGCATTATAAATCTGTATTTTGGAACAGCAATAAAGTTTGTCTATTTTCAGTAGTTGTCACTTTTTTGGGAAATATTATCAGTGAATAATTAAGTGATACTTGTCGGTTTGGTATTTAATAACATTTTAGGGATCTGTTGGTTAATACTTACACGCGATACATCTAATTCGTTTATAATGATATGACCTGAATTATATTTACCGGGTGTAGTTCCCTCAATTCTGCGTTGTGTAGTCTTCCAAATCATCTGGCTTACTCATCCTTTTCCGGTCCTAATTTCTTACGCAATTTCTTTTTTCGAAAACCTTAAGGCACTGTTATTTACTTACGTTATACGATACTTATTTTGTTAATTTATCTCTTTGCTCGTAAAATGTGAATACGTGAAAAAATGTTATGGTCATGTAAAAAATAATATATTGTTTAGACTTTGCATTTTCTTTTTTGTTGTTTTTCCCATTTTCAAACTGTTACTAAACTTTAACTTAGTAAAAAAAAAAAAAAGAAGCTATTATAACTTAGTACAAAACTCCCCCAAAACACTATAATTTATGTGGATTCAGAATTCTAACCCTTGTCCCAATAGGTGTGTTTAACGTTGTATAAAAAAGAAATTAATAATTTATAAGGCCACAAAGACAGTTTTTATTTTTAATTAGAGGGTTAAGCATCAGTTCTCTTTTTCTCATATTGGGAGTAGGAATACATTATAAGAAAAAGTGTTCCACATTTTCACCAAGTACGTCTTTCAGCATTACCTTTAAAATTGAATTTTATGATTATGCGACGAGGTTGTTTAGTTACGAAGCAACGATTAAAAAACTTATGCTTCCATTTGAAAAATTCTTAACTGCCTTCATAAACCTGGAGAAATAAACATAAAGAATATCAATATATAATTAAAAAATATCAATCAACCGACCTTATTTGTTTCGCACTTTTTAATTTGGATTGACCATATGGATATATAAACGTATGAACTAAAGAATGAAAAGTATTTCAATTCATTATAGTATTTTTTTTAAATGTACTTATTAAATTAAAATAATAGTTAAAGATTGTTCAGTCCTATCTGGAAAGATTAGCTTAAAATAAAAAAAAGGTCCAATAGTTGACGGGGCCTGCAGCACCTAAAGAAGCAGATTCATGTCGGCGGTCGAAACCTGACCTCGGCAAAGGAATAAAAATTGCCGCAGATGTTTATGCGGGGTAAGCTTTATCGATCTGGTCTTTTGCTCTGGACGTTGAAGAAGAGGGTGGCGATCTCAAATATATTCTTTGTGTTTATTGGTTCTTCTTCTCCATCAATAATTTCCGAAATTAATTATATACCACTTTTGTTTTAAAAAAATACCTTTCATTGAATTTTTCAGTATAGTATTAAAATACTTTAAATACTAGGAAAACAAAATCTTGAGAAATCAATTTTTTTTCAATATTTTACACTTAAAAGATAAATCAATTGATTTCGTAAAAAAGTTAAGTTATCTATAAATTTTTTTTTTATAACTTCGTCTTTTCTTTTCTGTTTTCCTTAGGCAGATCTTAAAAATTAATAAGAGCTATTTTTTAAATTTAAAAATGCTAAAAAACAATAAATTTGGTAAACATTTTCTCTTAAGTTGTAGTCACTTATATACGAAAGACAAGATATCAAGCAGAGCAGTGAATGTAAGTATTATTAAAAATAAAAAAAAAAATTAAAAGAAAAGTATTTATATAAAGTATTTCATTATTTAATAGTTTTATTTATTATATTTCCAAAACAATTAATTTATATTATTAGATATGGTAGTCGTCCATATAGACTTCACAAATTGCTTCATCTGATTCTCTCAAGAATTCGTCCATGAGCCTCTGAAATGTTAAGGAGCATTTTTCAGACTAAACAGAATTCTGGTAAACTCATAATGGCCTCGTTCAAAAGTGAACGCGGTCTTATGCTGATCCCTGAAGTTTATTTTAATTGCATGGTATCCTTCATTAAGGTCAAATTTGCTAAACATTTTAGCACCACCCAACCTGTCCAGAATGTCCTCTAGCCTAGTGATATGGTACTTCTCAACCGTATTTTCATTGAGCTTGCGATAATCTATCACAATTTGGTATTTTTCCTCGTTTTTGCCAGGTGCTTTATTTTTTCGAACCGCCCTCAATGGACTGTTAGAGGGTGAAGTGCTGTCGAAGTGCCTCGGGATAACGCTTTTCCTTCACCTAGGGCACCCTATCCTGTTTCACTGGGAATTCATGCTCAGTTTTTACCGTGGATCCTAGCACATTTAGTTCTTTGAAAAAAATATCGTCGTACTCGGTCAGTATTAAGTTTTTCTATCTCTCTTACGGAGTAATCGCACCTACTTCTGCCTTTCCCTCGTCCATGAGGTTTTGGAAACTTTATCTCTACCCTCCAATGCTAATAACCCACTGACCACCATTGTTTCTTAAATTCGCTTCTACCTTTTCCATTAGATCATAGCCAATAATTATCTCGTAGACTCGAGCCATTTTTCCCATTACATGGGCTGTTATTTAGTTCCTCTTTGCCACCCACTTATACAATTCCATTTCTGCCGCCTTTTCAATGCTGCTAGGCCCACCTATAGTGATCAACTGACAGTTACATACTCAAACTGTGAGTGTCGGATTTAAGTAATCCGAATTTTTCGTTTTTTTTTTTTAATTTATATAAAGACGGGGTCGAGGGCCTCATTTTCTGCCCCCCTCCCTTGCCGCGGACACCGGAAGACCCCGAAGACGCTGCGACTACAATGCCGCCCCAGCCTATGGGCTATTAATATTTGAATAAAGAAAATACATGCATGTTGTTTTGAATTTGTTGTCTACTTGTGAATACATGTTGTCTCACATTTTCAATACCATCCCTTTTCCACATTAATTATTGTAATTTTAAAATGCACTCGGGATACCTGAAGTATAGTACGAGCAGGTCCCGATGTAAACAGTGAGTGTTCTCTCTCTACCATTCAATCTATTTAGTGTCTCTGGACAATTGTGTGTTTGAGCTGCCAGTGTCATTCGTATAATATGCAAGCTGCCGTGCTCTCCTCTAACATGGTTGTTCTCCAACGTGCCGTAGCCCCTCTGTGGATACACTCCTCAGAACTCCCCTCGTGTTCTAGCTGCTTCTCCCGTTCGCCTCCAAGTCTTCCTCTCGCCCATGGTCTCCTGTCTCAGTTTCTGTCTCTAAGGTCTCTGACCATTCCGTGGCTTCACTCGCGGTGCATTGACCTCTATCGGTTTAGGCATTTTTTTTTTTTTTTTTTGCTCCCTCCGCCAATACATAAAGGAATACTGTCCAGCAATATGTCCAACATTCAAAACATCGGGTGCGGGGGCATTGAGCTACCAGGAATCAGGCCTATAGCTAATATCTTTTCCATAACATCATCCTTGTTCTGTTACGGTTAGAAGAATATATATCATTAGAATTAATTCCTTAATAAAAAAAAAATTAGAACACTTTTAGTTTCGATTGATTTGAAGTATATAAATCGGTTTATATCGATTTTCCTTCTAGAACTGTTATTCCTTATTCTTAGATTTTTGGAGAGGGGGATTTTTACCATTTATTTGTGAACTCTTTTTAACCACAGTTAACTAAAACTAAATAACTCTAATAAACTCCAATAACACTTTGACAACACATTCTTCCTTCGAATATTAATTAGCGCATTTTTTAACTAGAACAAGGGACAAGAAACTCCAAAAATCTTAAATTGCTCTGGCAAAAGGAGCAAACACGAGCGCAGTAAGGTGTTCCGACAATTTATAGTTGTCTCAAAGCCTTATATACACCACTTTAAAACATAATTTCAAGTCTTAAACTAAGGCCTTAATTACTTTGCCTCCGACAAAGGTAAAACAATGTCTAACAATGCATTCCCCCGTCAATATCTCTCTAGAACAAATAGTTACGGTAAGAAAAAATAAATTATATAATTTAAATTAGAGAAAGTAAAAGAAAATACCACAGTGTATAAGTCAGTAGAGCCGAACTTATTGGTTATTCTAAAGTTGATAATGTTAAAAAAAAGAAAAAAGAAATGAATATTAGTTTTAGTTTGTATTACTATCGCTGTAATTTGAAAAAAAAAATACAATTTTTAGGTCCCCTTATTTAAGAATGGAGTGTGTAATTGTAATAAAATTATCGCATTATACTAGATTTTCCAAATTCAACCACAAATTATTATTTAATGATACTAAAAAATATACAGGATTCGATTGATAAAGTTTCAATTATGAAACAATAGTTAGCTGAAAATTAGTGAAAATCCTTTATGGTTAGAATTTTTTTTGTAGAACTGCACTGACTAATTATCTATCTCGAATCTTCGCTATTTATATTTTGTTTTTAAAAATGTTTAAAAAAATTGAGATATGCTTTGAAATTAATATGCATCAACAAATGTTATCCTTAAATATTTAAATTATAAAAAGGTTAAAATTATAAAAGTAATTTGTAAATTACGTTCGTCAGAATTAGTTTTAGTATGATTGGAAAACACTAAAAATAATTTAATTCAAAGAAAATTAAAATTTTAGAATATTATCAAATAAGGGGCCACAATGATAGTCCTAACTACTCCTGATGTTAGAAAAGTGTATTTTGGATATTGCAAAAAGAGCTTTACGATAACAATTATTTCAAACACCAAGACGGAATATATCACTCCACAAGCTTTTAAAATCAAGCGACATTCTCTCAAGTAATGCTTCTTTCAGAGATCACATTTAAATAAGTCAACCCGACAAGAATGAGAATCGAATATGAAACCTCCAGCCATGGCTACTAAAATAAGTGGATCGCAACTACCATATTGTGGAGGATCAAATTCTTTTCCGACCATGAAGCACTTTATTACAAAATGAAAACTTTACTCTAGCATCAAAACAAATACACACAGTATACTCGTGCTTTCAACCGTGGGTCAAGCACTTACAGATGACAAAGATAAAAATCAATATAAATATTTTTAAAAAGTCCTACAAATTATTTATTTCATTATATTATTGTATTTACAATGTCAAAAATTAAGAATTTTTGGCGTAATTCTAAGTAATTAAAAAATTAATTATTAAATATTTTCAAATAATATAATTATGAATTATATACAACCATCATATCATTTTATATTAATAACTAATTAAGCTGCTAGTGACAAATAAATGCTATACAATTAAAATAAATAAGGCCTAGAATTAATTATTTTACATGCTCTGCTATTTATGTTAATGTTTGTTGATGTTCAATTATAATTATCGTTATTGATGTTAATAATATTTTTCTTTATTTATGGATTATATGTAATAAATAACGCAATCTATATGTCGAAAGGCTTAAAAATTGTTTGATTGTTATGAACGTATAATATTTGAATTTCTTCCGATTGCTAAAGAACAGATAAAAATATGCAAAGCAAACGGCTGAGAAGAATCCTACTCTTGATATAATTTAATCAAACGTTTCCTGATATATAAAGGAGCCTTGGTACTATAATCGTGGGAGAAATACAGTGCGGCTAAAAATATTATATTGGATGGTATAGAAAATTGACTTAGAAGGGGAAATAAGAAAATTCCCGCGGATCGCCTGAAGCTAAACACGAGATCCAAGGATTCCATAGCCGATCATCTCGAAGAAAGAAAAGAAAAATTTATTACTTATCATTTAATTCATTGGATAATTTATTATTTTTCCCATTTTATCCAAAGAACTCAAACTAATCCAAAATCGAATTATAGAAAACTAAAAGAACCTTGTTACTATGATTTAATGGCTTGAAAATAAATAACCAAGGATTGGCTTTCAAATTCCATTTATATAATTTATTTTTTCCAGAAATCATTCATTACATTGTGTTCTTACAAGAACTGAGGTGGTCACCGAATTGTATATGTAGAAATTGTTAGATACCAAAGAACATATGGAAAAGTTTTTTATTAAGCTGTACCATTATAGGTTTTATCTAAAATGGTGTGGAGCAACTGGGTCACAAAACGTTTATTTATATTCTTTAAGGAAATAAATTCTGTTTTAATTTAAATTTATAAATATTTAAATACATATACAAATATATTTTAAATCACAAATAATTTTACGGTTAACAATTTAGATTCACGAATGTGTGACAAAAAAAAAATGAAATCAAATAATTTCATAATGTGCTCAGTTTGGCTATTGTTATATTGAACAGATTAATCCATTCTCGACTGCATTGATGTCAATTCTTGATATAGTTTAATTAAGATTTTTTATTATTTTCAGTCATTTAGAATTTTTAAATGTATATTGTATGGTGTGAATTTTAGCAAATTTTTTATTGCAGATATTATAATTTGTGAAATAAAATGTATATTTTTAAACTAATAATTAAAAGGCCAAGTTGAATGATTAGTTGGGAAAACTGCAATATTTCATTTTTCAATTTATGAATCTTTATTCTACAATTGGAACGAACCAATGCTTCTATTACGAATAGAACAGTTGCCTTAAAGTTACAATTTAAATTAAATATTTGTATGAATCAAGCTTTTGTTTCAAACTTAAAATTATAAAACATTTCACTTTCAGTTTATTTTTACCACTGTACCTAATCTAAAAATTATATAAGAAAATAAATATTTTCAATGTGAACTCTTATAATTCAAGACACATTAATATGTATGTTGTATTATGTAAATTAAAATAAAAACCCTATAAATCAACAATAGCAATGACTTGAACTCTTTTTGTCCGGAACTATCCGATTTGAATATTATTGGCTCCAACATATTTTGGAATAAACTATATTACGTCGGGAAATACCTTCACATCAAAATGAAGTCAAACAGTCAAAGGGCTGGTCACAAGTGGACCGTGTTTCTTGTAATGTAATAAGACCCTTTCAACTTGGAACAAGGTTTGAAATAAAAAGCTTCGGCAAATATCCTTCCATCGAAAATATTCAATAGAGTTTTATTTCACAAAAAAAAAAAAAAAAATCCTTTGAATAGAATACGTTTTACCTTAGTTTAACGAATTATTGGGAAATATTCATACAAAGTAATTGTAATTACAATTACTTTCTAATTACAATAATTTGAAACTACAGAATTAAAATTACAAATCTAATCAGTTATTCCAACTTCTTGATGAACCACCTTAATTGTCATAATGGTCTGGAATTGCGATTTCTTCTGAATCGAACATACTCTCTCTGACCTACCAACTTTTGTTGGCTAATATGTAACCAAACAAAGTGTCCTTAAATAGCCTTCAGGTATTCCAATGTGAGTTCTAGAATCCCTTCACATAATTATATAATTATTTCAAAATTAATATTTTGTCATTTGAGAAAATAATGAAAGGGGCGAGCTGTTTTTGAATAATGGGCGTTCCCAGGAAAATTCTTTACGCATGAATAAGAAACGTTTTATGGCAACTTGATAATTGGGCATTTTTATAGTACCTGACCAACTAACGTCAGCCCAAATAGGACGAGCCATTTTGGAATCATAGATGTGTTAAGGAAAATTAATTAAGTGGATGGAATTTAGTACCAACGCACCCAATCTTTGAAAATTTTATATAACGGTACTTGGAGTTATACGGAAAATTAATTTGACTAAAGACAATTAGATAAATAAATAAATTCTTTGGTTGATTTCTCAAAGTTTAAAGGTTTCCTACCTTTTGTTGTGAGTTAGCAACTAACATAACAGGGGTCTATAAATTGTAAGAAAATTGGCAGTGGTCAAGATTGTCTTTAAATTTTTTGTTTACAATCGGCGCAGAAAACACTTATTATCAAATATTTTATATATTATAGAATTGTTCGCTATAGATTTGGAATTGAACTCCTTAACATTACTCACTGACCAAAGTTTTAATTCTCTTCAGGCCCTCAAGAGTACTTTAAATGATCCTGGTAATAATAAATATATCATATGAAAAGTGATTATCCTAATATAGGCCTTATTTTGTAATTCCTAACAATAGATTCTAAGTAGGTTACCAGCTCATTCAGGTGTTATGGGTAATAATTGTTTTTAAGAATAATATCATAAATCTTGTTTTGTATTGAAGATCTAAAACAAATTTACACAAAGATGTTTTCCGGAAGAAACCCATTCCTCAACAAGTATATGCCCATTGGCAGGAAGCGTTCACAGCTAAACACATTAGTAAAACTAAACGGCAAGGCAAGAAGGAATAAGTACTCTATAACAGAAGTTAAGAGTAAATTACTGAAACGGTAAATGGTTTAGCTTAAAAAAAAAACTTAAGATGGCATGTTGAGTAAAGTGTTTTGTTTAATTTTTTTACAGCAATCTATTAAATGTACAATTATTAGGATAGGCATCATGCAAACAGTATACAAAAGATTAAAAACTGTTAGAATTAAAAAAATCATTGATTTTGAATTAATTTATTTATAATTAGATAAGTTGTCACAATGTTCAATATACATAATGTTGGTGTATATAGTTGTAAGGATTTAGAGGTGTAGAAGATATTTGTGTCTTATTAAGTTTAAGGTAAGTAAGGAGTGAGCAGTATTTATTTATTTATTTTTTTATTATTACTTTGTGTTGTTATTTCCAGAGCAGTTATAGTGAATGTATTAACTTTAGCTTATAAAAATAATGTATATTTAGTGTTGTTATCTTTTTGAGTTTATAAGACTTGTTCATAAACTGGTAGGGGCTAGTTATGGTAGGATAAGGCCTGTAAACAACCTTGATCCTAACTCAACATGTAAA
>NW_027116284.1:259534-265172 GCF_000696795.3 Halyomorpha halys
TGGTTTTTGGAATCTATGGTAGTTTATTCAATGTATATACATACATACATATATACAAATATTTTTTGCCGACGTTTCCTTGTTACTATACTATAAAAAATGTTTTTTTTCACTTTATAAATTTAAAATAAATAAAATCTCACATAAAACTATTAAGTTAAAACATATTTAGAGACAATTTAAATTTTGGGCAGCTGTTTCCATTGAAAGGTAAAAATAAATCAGTTTTCCACTACATAGACAATCAGGAGTTTATTCAACGAATAAGAATTCTGTCTAACATGGGTTCATGTAATGTAATAAATCACGATGTATTCATATGTCAAATTCATGTCAAAATTTCCCATGGTATGAAATAGATATAATCTGGTGTAAAAGCTGTATTGAGGTGGTAATAGTGATAGATAGATAACAAGTAATACAAATTTCCTCAGTTGTTTTATCTTGAGATGTCAGCGCTGAGGTTTCCTGCAACAACCAAAATGTGACTCGTTTGAGTATACATTATTTTCACAAAAGAAAGTTTTACATAAAAGTTACATGCTTCCATAGATATAATTGGAAATATATAGGTTTAACAAAATTAAAAAAAATAATTATTACCAGAAATAAAATTCAATGAATACCAAAGACGGCTTAAGTAAAAGAAGAGAGAACGGTAAGCAAAAAAAGTACATGCAAAGGTCTAAAATAAAATAAAAATAGACATATGTACATCATCAAAATATAAATAAAACTATCACTGAGACTTTCATAAAAATAACAAAAATGTACTTTACTTATGCTCTCCATACAAACAAAATAAATAAACAATGATAATAAAACATAATAAACAATAATTTCTTCTAAATTTCCTACTAAGTACATACAAGACACCTCTCTGTAAAAAAAAAATAAAAAATAACAAGGCAAAAAAAAATTAATAATATTGTTCTGTTAACAAAAGTCCTTGTAAAAAGTGTAGAGTCTTTTTTTCGTTCTACATTTCTGCTGATATATTCTATATTCTTCTAACATTCTTACCAAAGTTGTTTCGAATGCCTTGAAGGCCTATACTTGTCAAATTTGAAGAAATATAACAGTGCATTTAGTATTGTCTGTGAAAATAACATTTTTTTTTATAAAAGGGGACGTTCAAAACAATCTTGAAACGGATTTAAAAAATAAAAATCTCTGTTCATACGTCGTTTTCCCTGGCTTTATGATACCACAAAACATTTATTCTAAAAATGAAAAAACGAACAACAGGATCGAGTAACCATGAAATATACATAAGGACAGATGAAATGCCGAACCATTAAAATCAATAAATATTTTTATTTTATTTGTTTAATTTTTAGGTGCCGTATACAACTGGCTAGAGGCACCGTATTTTGGTAGAAAAATCAATAAATACTAGAAAAAATAGAATATAAAAAATAGAAAAATCAATAAATAAATTCTTAATGCATATATTGTTTCCCGACTTGATGGAACATTTGTGCTGTATTATAAGAAAATCGAACACCATGTTTGATTGGTGTGACATTATATACTCAATCAATCCTACTTCATTTGTTGAAATCGTTCAGATTTAAATTTATTTACATGTAAAAAAATTGAAATCGTTCAGATTTAAATTTATTTACATGTAAAAAAATTGAAATCGTTCAGATTTAAATTTATTTACATGTAAAAAAATTGTATTTTATCTTATAAATATAAACTTTTACCCCTTTCTTCTGCAGTTCCTTTTAGCTTAATCGCCTTTTTTTAGTAACTTTCTCAGCCACAGTAGTTGTTGATTTTCTTTTTGGAAGCAATATAATTAGAGCTCAATAATCACTACAAAACAAAATGAATGTTGTCATGATAAATAAGATAATTGTTATGTTCGTTCTTTTTTCTTCAACTTATGCCGTCATTGGTCATCAACGAATTTTATTTCTCATTTATTTCTGGTTATAATTGATTTATTTATCTTTTTATTCACTTCTGTTAAACCTATATATTTCCAATTATATTTCTGTAAGTATATTGTTTGATGTTTAAGGTCCGGATCGAATGGGCTCAAAGACATTAAAGACAATGAAAGATCGGACTACATCGCTAGGAAAGGATCTGAGTCCATTACCTTTACACCTAACCGTACATTACAATACGTGGGATTTGTCCTGGCCATATGAAGAGTCATATCAAAGCGATTGATGAGGGCAAGGCTGGGTTGTTTTGGAGGAACACCAGAAGGCTTGAGCAATTAAAAATGTTCCTAAAGTGCTCCTGCCAAAAAGAAGTAGCACACCTCTTAATATGGACAAGAGCACTTTAAGGTGAGTAACAGAAGTATATACAGGACACTGTCAGCTGAAGAAGCATTTCTATAGAATAATACTGACAGATTCATCAATCTGCAGGTTTTACAGAAAGGGTGATAATACTGCGTTCCACATCGGATGCAGATGCATGGCCAGAATAAGATACTAACTTTTAAGAAAGATCGTATCTTAGATCCGTATACAATATCCAGATTCGCAAAGGCATTTGGCCTGTCATAAAAAGAGGAGAGGACGGTGATAAGTATACCGCGGCTACAGAGGGCCTATCGAATTTAAGTAATCCGATTTTCACGGTTAATTTTTGAATTTATATAAAGTCGGGGTCGGGGGTCTCATTTCCTGGTGCCCCCCTTTCCGCGGACACCGGAAGGCTCCGAAGACGCTGCGACTGCAATGCCGCCCCAGCCTAAGCATCATGCAAGCTAGGACCTGGCCTACCCCTACCATCACGCCAGGCTACAGGACACGCTGGCCAGCCTCTGAGAGGAAAAGACGTCTTTTCAGACACGGGGCGAAGATTACATGGTTTTCACCATTTCGCCCACAGCACACCTAGACGAGGGAAGCGACTAGGATACGTCACCGCGGCGGCGAAGACGTCACCAAATAAGCCAATACAATTTATGAGACCCCACTTTTGTTATATTACTATAGATAAAGATTACTGAACTAACACATTAACCATAACTGCCCCTTCAGGGAATTAATCTAATAAATTAAAAGAAATATATGCATGTTGCTAATTAGCGGACATTCTCACAATTTTCGCCCCCCCCTTTTTCCACACATTAATTTTAATCATAAAATTACACTCGGGACACCTGCAGTATAGCACGAGCGGGTCCCGATGTAAACAGGGCCTATTGTACACTCTGTAGCCGCGGTATACTTATGACGGAAAACAGAAATCAAAAGGAAAAGAGGGATCTATCTAAAAAAGGAGAACGTTGGTTTGCGTGTACTTTGTGAAATATTTTTTTCGGATATATATTTTATTTTCTTCTTTTAATCAGAAAACTAAAAGATTCAGGATCGTCAGGAGTTTCTCCTGTTAAAAAAAAATTAAATTAATAGAAAATAATTATATAATATTAAGAGAATAATATACATATAGTTATATTGAACAATATAATTTAAGTCAGTGAGAAAATAGTAAAATGTTATCTAAAATCTTATAGTAAAAGCTGAGTGCCTACGGCCATGCTGGACGAAGTCTTAGTCATCCACTGATAATTGTTAGTAAAATTATACCATATTGCTACTTACGCTATCAGCGTAACTTATAAAAATCGACAACACGATTTCAAAAAAATAATAAATAATCAAAGCGTTGATTCTAGAGATATCTCGTTCCAACTATCAGTCCTTTGAATACCTTTATTTTTCAGCATCGAGAATTCTTTCGAGATGTCTCTAGAATAAAGCATTAAATTTCTTACAAAAGTTTAATGAAATAATCAATCGAGTTAATATTAAATAAAAGATAATTTAAATAAATGTTAATTAAGGCTAGAACAAAAGGAATACTGCAAATGACATGGTCCTATAAGCAAAGATTTTTTTAAAAGAAAAAACAGATATTAGTCAATCCAATATAATAGCTTGGGAAAGTCCAAAACCTTTTTTACTTTTTTTTTTTAATTACAATACAATACAAGGAAAAAAGCAGTTTGACTAATATGTTTGGCCAACCCTTTATACACCTTTTGTATCATTAAGTAGTATGAAGAGCGTAGCTAGCAATAAGTGATGGAAACATTCTCACAAAGGAAAATTGAAGTTAACTGGGGAATTTAGACTGCTACAGGACTTGGAATAAAGAGGTTTGTATCTACTTAATGTAATTGTGATAAACACAACTGATACGTTTGATGTTGATACTTTTTTGCAATAGAATTACTTGAAAGATGATCATTGATGAACTATGGCGTGATTATTACACGAAGTGACGCTTGAAGGATTGCAAAGTCTGCCCTAATAGGTTTTTGTTTATTAGGGATATATGAAGGGATGTATGTATGCAGAAATTGTGTACATATCACACCTGTATATTATTATATTTCAATTACATGTTGAAGATTTAAATTCAAGTGCCTTGTGACTAAGTGGGAATTTTTATTATGTTTTCGAAACGCTAAGAAGGAGGAAACCGATGGAATTTTTTATTTTAAGTTTGAATCAATTTACAGGAAAATAAGGTTTTAGATGGTTCGGTATTACAAATTTGCCAATAGAAAAATGTTGATTTTGAAACAGAAGAAAAAAGAAAAAAAAAGAAAAGGCACTTATTGGTTTCTCCTCCTCCCTCTTTCAGTGTAATCCTCTTAGTCGTTTGGCCTCTTTCTGGAATGAATATCTCATGAAGTTGCCAGTTTTCTCACCAACGCCACTTTTACCGCAGTTGCTGTATTATTTTCCATCCAGGTTAAATGTCCCTCATAAATCCATGTCATTCCCCAGTGATATTGCTTATTCATCTACCTATGTGTTGTTTTTTTTGGTAGATAGATAATAACAAAATAATTACCCTCATTTAAAATTTTACCCGTTGCTTCAACTGAAATTCATGTCAGTTGCAGTCATTAAAATAAAAATAAAATAATACTTTTCGCATACTAAAACTATTGGAATTGGTTAATATTTTTCATTAACTGCATAAATGCAAAGATTTTTCTAGTAATTCATTCCTTTCGGTTGAGGAAGAAAAACTGTATTTATATCCAAAGTCTCTTTTTTTATAAACTGCAAATATAAAGACAATGTTAAATAACTTTTGATAAAACATATTGCTGGGTTTGAGGTAAAATAGTGATATTTCTACATGAATGAGTCTTTCTACTATTTATTTATACATGACTGTAATCTACGCTTCAGTATCAACTGAACTGTGATCTTAACTACATATAACAATTTTTACGTTGCTGTAAAATTGATTTGATTGAAGTATTTTGATATTTTTAGTTTCATCCACCTAAAAAAATATATACATGTTTCAGCAACCCAATAATGTTGCTATTAAATTATTTATACCTTCAGTTGCTGAAAAAAATCCTCTAGAAGAATAATAAAATACCTCTTATTAATAATGAATAGGGATCTATGATAATATTTAATAACGCGGTAAATCATGAAATAGATTTCAGTAACGATTAATTACATTATTGATATTTTCAGAATGTTAGACATTGGTTCGGTAACAAATAACTTTAAATAAGCTCAGAATGGGGGTTTCAGTGAAGACTCTTTTGATCAAACTTACTTTAACTAAGTGAGAACATTACACTTTAATTTTGAAAAAATTAATTATAATATAATATAATATT
>NW_027116284.1:267932-271759 GCF_000696795.3 Halyomorpha halys
TATAAAGCACGAAACATGGGCGTTGATGACCTCAGGGTTTTACGCCCTTAAGCCCCAGACAACAACAACAAGCCACGTTATTTTCTTGCATAGATATCGGCCAGGATTTATAATGCCTTATCGACTTATTTTATTAATAATTTTCATTACGAATTTACGAATAATTTTCAACCAAGATTAATAACAAGTTATAGCAGCATATTAATTGCATTATCGATATCCTGGATTCTTATATATATATACTGTTACAACATATACGTAATTATTAAAATTAAAATAATTTCATTTCAATAAACTACTTTAAAATTTAGTTTTTGTTTTCAAAAGACTGCATTTTGATATAAATAAACTTAAAGGACTTTATCTCAGACCCTCCGTTAGGAATAATCGCAATCCTAATTTTAGTGACTGTGGGACCATGAAACAACGCACTTGGGAGGTTAAAACTTTTCCCTCTATGCCGCAGTCTCTCGAATAGCTAGCAAACTGCTTTTAAATTAAAATTTCAAATAATTGGAACAAGTATATTTAATATGTATAGTAACTGTACCAGTTAGTAAAATAAGTAACACATCCATTTTTAATTTATTTGTATATCTGCCATGTTTTTTTACATATATAGTAGTAAACACTTTATTATTTCTTTTTTTTCATGTCTACAATCAAAGACCTGGATATAGGGGGGGTGCTGAGAGAACGAATAGTGCTCCCTCACCACCTCTAAGCTCATCACCATCTCCTAACGAGAAGACTATCTTCTCTACTCTTAACCTGCTTGAGTCGACGCTGCGACTTACCAAATGAAATAGGGCATCTGGAGAGGATGGTATTTCTTATGTGCTGCTGAAAATGCTGCCGAGGATGGGTAAGGCATTTCTCCTTAACGTCTTCAACGCTTGCATGAGGATATTCTACTTCCCGACCATCTGGAAGCGAGCCGTCGTCGTTCCTCTACTCAAGCCTGGTAAGAAGGGTGATGTGACTGAGCATTGTCGTCCGATCAGACTCCTCTTGCATATGAGAAAAATCCTCGAGAGGCTCATTCATCAACATCTGATGAAGCACTGCAACGAAGCAGAAGTAATTCCACCTGAGTAGACTGGCTTTCAGAGGGGTGTCGCATGTGAGCAACATCTGGCCAAGCTGCTATCAAATGCACATGAACAGGGCAACAGTGCTTATATCTCTTGATTGTAATCAGGCCATCGAGTGTGTCTCCCATCCGCTTCTCATCCGCCGACTGGAAGACTTCAAGTTTCCCGCCACCCTATGCCGACAGATTGAAAACTATCTCAGCGGAAGGTATATCGTCGTACGGGTCGGCGGGAGCTTTTCGACTTCTCTTCCTACCACCTGTGGAGTGTCCAAGGGCTATGTGCTGGGACCAATACTATTCGTGCTCGAATAGGAACAGCGTTGCAGTGAGCGAGAACCACTGTCATCCTCGATAAGCTCCAGCTGCCCTCTGTGCCGGAGTACATTGGCCGGAGACACATAAAATATTTTGATGTGTTGAAGGCCTGCACCAACCCGCTGTTTCGGGAAATCGCTTTTCCACTACCACCTGGGAGGTGACAAGGAGATGTCCCCCAGGTAAATGTTCTTATCATGGGACGTGGTTTGGGCTCTGTAGTCTAAACCTAATTTCTATCACCACCAGCAAAGCGGAACCTCCCTGCTCAACACAGTATCAATGCGCACTTGTCGCCGTCGACTCTGCACATATGGTGTATAATTAATACAGCCCTTAAAATACCCATGGTAAAAAAATGATGTAAACTTCAACTGACATGTTCCTTGTACGTATATATTCTTTATTTCCTTTTCAATGGAAGGTACGAAAAAAAAAAGCAATTGAAAAAGAAAAAAAAATGTACTCTCATCTAAACACTTAATGAAATGTAGTTTAGTATTTTATATCATCGAGTTACATAACTGTTTTTACTGTTCCCAAAGATATATATATATATATATACATACATAATTATGTCGTAGTCCAATAGTGAGGCTAGTTACATACTTTAAAAGAGCATAAGTTAATGTGGTCAACACCTATATAATTAGTATATTTTACAGAAAAATAAAAGTCAAGGTAAGTCAACCATAAATGAATTCAATACTTTATCATGATAGTGAAAACATGTTATGGATGATACAAAAGAGTAATCGTTCAAAAGAAAATAATAAATTACATATTCATATAAGTTAGTGTTAAAAAAAAAAAGAAGCTCACCACATCGCGCTGCTTACATATTCAGTTCATGTGTAAGAATGATTAATGTACAATATACGAAGAGCCCAAACAAATCGGAGCCAAGAATATTATTCAAGGGAGATAAGGCGAGAAGAGGGACGACAGGGAAGACGGAAGTAACCCAAGAAACGGAAATGGACACCAGGGAGGGGACATGCAGTTAGAGCAGGAAGTTGAGGACCAACGGGAGATTGGTAGCGATAGTTAAAGGTTTAAGCGGCATCTTCGATCGTCTTGTACCACTAGTACCCCTTGCTTAATTTTCATTTAGGAGTTTTACGAAACACAAAGTGAATTTTAAAAATCAGGTTTATTTTCAATAGATTCAGTCAAAATTCATATTATTGGAGAAGTTTGTCGGGGGTGCGGTCAGGAAAGAACAAAATAAATAAACAAAACCAAATATATTTATTTTATGCCGACGTTTCGATCTGAGTTTCAGGTCTTCGTCAGGGCTATAGAACAAAAGAGATAACAACAACATTTAGAGAAACATAAAATTGAAAAGGAATAGTATACAAACAAATTTGGAATTATACAAAATATTGAATTGAATAATAAATGATAAAAAATTGATAACTGATAATTGAATAGTAAAAGAATAAATTGATTGATAATCGTTGAATTAGATGGTAGCAGATTGAAAACAGTGAAAGATGAAATATAATATCATGAAGGTAAGAATATGTGTATAATATAAGATTTATATATATTTATATACAATAGCAAAAGGTTGAATATGGAGAATGGGAAAAGAATAATGTAAGAAATATGAGGACGAGAAAGGTGACTCACGTAATGGCGTAGAAGGTAAGCCTACAACCGATTGATTTTTTGATTTTTAGAAAGTCTCGCCAGAGAGGGCGGCGAAAAGACAAAGGATTCGCTAGAAACGGAACAGTCAAAAAAGACCGTTATGACACAACAGTTGATATGAAATACGAATGATAAAAATAGAAGTCAAGTTATAGTTTAACAGAAAAATATAAAACCTGCGATATATAAAAATAAGAAACCCAAAGGTCAAAAAATTATGAATAAAAATTAATTAGAATACAATTTTTTTTATAAAAAATAAAATCGAAGATTGATAATGATAGATAAAATAAAATAAATTATGGGTACTTTAATAAATTAATTATTTGGGAATAGGCTAGGGATAGGTTTTGTTTGTCCGTTTTGTGATTAACTGGGGAAGTTTCTAATTGTATAAAAATGCTTTCGGATAGTAATCGTTTGTTATGGTTAGGGACAGAGGCTAGTATGGAGGTATTGTCAAATTCAAAAGAGTGTTTGAGTGCCAAGCTATGTTCAGATAATTTTGAAGCCATGAAGTTACTGGAGGAGACGGAATATTTGTCTATAAAATATAAGTTAAGTATCGGCGAAAGTCAAATGTCAAAAAAGAGAAGAAGGAATAAGATGAAACGCGTGTGAACTGCTGCAATATACTATATTTATTGGGTTCGGTACATCTCCTTATATACATGCGATCAGCTGATCTCCTCAGTCAGCTGACATAGAAGTAACAGCTGACTAAGGCTGTAACTTTATATATATATATATATATATA
>NW_027116284.1:272044-288380 GCF_000696795.3 Halyomorpha halys
TTTTAAGTATAGGTATATAAGTTAATACTCACACTGTAATTCAGATATAAACCACTCATTATTTTTTCATGGTGTGTCGTATTGTTCAATTTGTAGATTCAATTTATTTATTTATTTTTTCAGTTTTTTAGTCACTACTTGCATATCTCATATTATGCATATCTTCTTACCTTCATGATATTATATTTCATCATTCAAATGTTTTCAACCTACTACCATCTAATTCTACGATTATCAATCAATTTATTTTTTTACTATTCAATTATCAGTTATCAATTTGTTATCATTTATGATTCAATTCAATATTTTGTATAATTCCAAATTTCTTTGTATACTATTCCTTTTCAATTTTATGTTTCTCTAAATGTTGTTGTTATCTCTTTTGTTCTATAGCCCTGATGAACGTCGGCAGAAAATAAATAAACATGGTTATATTTATTTATGTTGTTCTTTGCTGACCGCACCCCTCGACAAACGTCTCCAATCATTAATCTACGGTCAACTATCTACACCTCATTACAAAATTCATATTGCGAGAATAATAATTTTTTTTTGTATCGAAATTCTATACAGAAATTTACCTTTTAAAGTTTAAAAAATTATCGTCAAACATTCTGGCTAGTTCAGCTCATATCAGCATTTTTTAATTTTATTAAAGTTAGTGGGTGCGTTTCTAACTTTTAAAAAGCAAACTGTTTGTTAAACTGTAAAACCACTTTTAAATTTTATATTTACGACCCGATTATGGTTACACAGCAATCATTTTATTTCAGTTTATGTATAAATAATTTGACTTCCATTTAAAACATTTTTATCTTTTGCGAAATAGTCCAGGTAGGTATCTGATAGATTGTAAAATGTCAAACACTCAACTACATACCTAATATAAATTAGAAAAGTGAGCTTTCTGGTTTATCCTCTTTAAGGCCATGTCGCTGTTTTAATAATGTCAGTGTTACATTTAATGTCGCAAACACAAAATTTCTCAGACGACCTACGATCTGAGGTGCATTACCATATCACCTATTACTGTATGCACATTATTCAAAGAATGGTTACACTAAATGTTAAAATTAAGATGTGTGGTCTACGGTTCGTCAAGCAAGAGAACCCATGTTAGATCCCATTCAAAATACTGCTGTTAAAATAGTTACCGAGGCTTTTCGCTCCAGTCCATCAAGCAATCTACCATAGAAGCCTCTTATTAGTAAAAAGAAAAATTCTTACTTTTAAATATTACTCCAAGATTATATCTAGTCCAAACCACCCACTATACTATTTATCCTCTTCATCCGGTAATTCCCTTATAATGCACCAAATACTTTCCTCCCCCCTAATAAATGCTTACAGTATATTTCGCTCCCCATTTCGAAATTTAATGAAGCAACACACTTCATTGGCAGAATCATAGTTGTTATCATTCCGAACAGTCAAAAATAAGTACCTCAGCCGCAATTTGCTTCTAATTATCACATTAAAAAGTTCTAACAGTTTAAAGCTATCTGCACAATTGAAATTTCATTTTCACAGATGGTTCTAAAACAGACGATAGAGAAGGCACTGCTATCGTTTACAATAATAACACTCTCTTATTTTCCTAACAACCACTTCCTTATATTCAGCAGAAATGTTCAGAATCAGTCGCGCAATTTGCAATATTCCTCAAAATTATCTCCGCTTGGCCATCTGAATCTGCCCAGTGCCTCGTTTTTATTGCTAGGAGGTCATTGAAAGATCACCGGGAACGAAAAGACAGATTTGCACACCAGGATAGCTATAAAGGCAGGTCATGTCATAACATCGTAAACCAGCAAACGTATAATTTATTTGATACAAGAAATTGGATGACGAAGAGTAGCAAGACGAATGGTTCAACACAATAGATATGTTAAGAATAGTGCAGCCGACAGTAAAACGTTCAGTAAAAACTTGAATCTGCCACTAAAGAAGAAATCTAACATATCTTTGGATTGGCCATACTAGACTCATTCCTACGGTCAACCAATTCTCTTGTCACAACATTGAAAAAAAAATCCTTTAAAAAATAAGGATTTACTGATAGTGTCTAAACCAGAAAAAATGCTATTAAAATAACGAAAAGAGAAAAAATAAATAGGTTTTTAATTCAGCAATAAATTGATGATGACAATAGGAATAATTCGATTTTCACAATGAACAAGTAGTTTTATTTACTTACGTAAATAAACATCCTCTAAGGGATAGGTATTTTTTTATGTCTTCACTATATATCGATATAATTAAATTATTGTGTCATTAGTGAAAACTTAAAATAAAATACCCGTCTCTCAAGGTGTGAGTAGTACTTGTATTAAAGTACTCTTTACTTGCTAATGTTTTAGAGCAATTCTGGTGTTAGGAGTTCATTTGGTCAGGATTACGCTCAACCACCTGGCTTAACACTAATTAAGATTCCTTCTTTATAGAGGCTTGGTCTCCCTAAGGAAGGTTTCCAGGAATTGCCATAAACGAAAACTTGAGAGTAAATTAACTGCGGGATATGTGTTTCCTTCCTCGTACAACTGGGCCACCTTGCCTCTACAGAGACTCATTGAGACGTCTTGCCCCCTACCACATGGATAAAAATGACAAAACAAAGTGTTGGTGCCTCAATTGTGTGCAATGATTAACACGTATTATCTTTGTCACCGATATGTAGTGGCTATACAGCTGAAATGGTTGCAATAAACGAAAGCTTACATGTTTTTCAGCCCACAAAAAAATTAGTAATATTAAAACAAAAAATGGTCATATGAACGGATTCATTGTCCTATTGTGTTTTTGCAGGGTTCCTACAAATACAGAATAGCAAGCAGGTAACGAATAAGCCGATTGGGCAGCAAAGATGGCGATTTCTGAAGAAATTACGGCCTGCGATTCTCAACCTGTATGCTAAGCTTGCGGAACACGACTTACTGTTAAGCACATTTTGACTGAATGCCCAGCTTATGAATCCCTCAAATCTTTATATAATATACCAGTAAATCTCCATTCCATTTTGCTGAATAACAATCTAACCGTAGATAAACTTATTGAGTTTCTCTATCATTTTAAGCTCTACCTTAAAAATTAATCAAATTTGACCACAGGTTGCAATAGTTTCACAGTTCAATATAATCTTTCTTTTTTTATATTTATTTATTGACATTTCCAACTGTATAAAAAATACATCAAGCAAATTTGAAGTAAGATCATAATGATATGATACAGCATGTAGAGAAACTACAGAGTATTAGAACTCTAAAAACATTTTACGATATAAGGTCACAAGGCCATCTTCATTACAGGCGCCTCGGAGGATTGCCAGGAATGGAAGAGGAAGCAAGGTTAGAAACTAGTGGGTTTGGGCTGGAAGTTTATAATGGAAATAATGATATCGGGTTCGGGCTGGATCGGTTACAAAAGGAACATTTAGGTCTTTATGGATGGTTTTATTGGTAACAAAATAAGGAGCATTGAGGATTTTACGAAGGATTTTGGATTGGATACGAGAGGAATTCGGAGGTTTAGGGGTGCCACAAATCTCAACTCCGTATGTCCAGACGGGCCTTATTATTGTCATGTAGATCAGTCTTTTGTAATGAGTTGGAAGTTTAGACCGTTTGTCTAGTAAGTGCTGTAAGTATCTGCGTGCAGTTTCCTGTCTTTTTAGTCTTGTATGAGGATTCCAGGTTAGTCGTTTGTCAAGGTGTAGTCCAAGAAAAAGAATCTGTTCTACAGGGGTAAGAGCCACATTATTAAAGTATACTGTAGGGTTGTCGGCAGGTTTACGATGAAGAGGTGATTTGATGGGATTTATTTTTATCCTCCAATTTCGACACCATTCTTCGATGGTTGTGATATGGGACTAGATAGTTTGGGATGCAATCAAATGGTTATTATTAACTGTGAACACACATGTGTCATCAGCATACGTGGTAAGGATAGTGTTAGGAGTTGTTTGGATGTCAGCTGTATAGACGGTGTAGAGGACGGGATTGAGGATACTACCTTGAGGAACACCAGCGGATTGAAAATAGAGAGATGAATAGGAACCAGTGTGGTTTACTTGAAATAATCTATTATTACGAAAGAAACGGATGATGAGAAAATATGTAGGAGGTAGGAATTTACGGAGTTTGTAAAGCAGTCCCAGGTGCCAGACTCGATCAAAAGCCTGCTCTATATCGAAAAAGACTCCCGCGCATACATTCCGCGCTCCAAAGAAGACGAGACAACGTCCACCACACGATGACATTGCTGGATAGTGGAGTGGGATGTTCGGAATCCAAACTGATGTTCTGGGATTATATGATTGGAATATAGGATGGGGTATAGGCGTTTCAAAATAAGTTTTTCGAGGATTTTTCTCAAGATCGGTAATAGAGACATGGGGCTTTAAGAGGATGGGTGTTCTGGTGGCTTTTGGGGTTTGGAGATCATTTTGATTATAGATAGTTTCCATGGGTCAGGAAAATCAATATAATAGTAGCCTTAAATCCGGACCCTTTCCTCCCGTTCAGTGTGTGTGGTCAAGGGTACTTCTCCAAAGTCCTAAATTACAAGTATACCTTTTGCTAATGGAAATCGCTATAGGGTTTGCTAAAATTATAAAAAAAGCAGACCATTGTTTTTTTTTTATGTAATATGTTGAAAAAAATAGTAAATAAGTTAAATGGCTTATATAAATATTTAACTGAGAGGAAAAGGTTCGGTTATTTCTTTAAATTATTTGTGCTAAGCAAATAGATAGTTCCTCTTAGCTATATAAATTATGAAAAATTACACTCTTTAATATAGGAGTTCTTCACAAGCTCAAGTTTAAATTCTTCAAGGTAAGTTTTAGCCGTTCCCTGAAAGTAGTTTCATGGTCGAACAATTCTGCAAATTAGGGCCTTACAGAACTGAGTTCATTATAACTTAATTTCCACTCTCTCTTAAGATTTTAAACCTCCACTGAACTTACTATTTCGAAGCGTTTCTGATTTATAGATATCGTTATTTATTATATAGAAAGGAAAAAAAAATAAAACCCAATATTAATCAAATATTCTATATTATACCAAAAAAGCTACCTTGGTAAATAAACTTCTTTGACATATATTATAAGAGATTTTTACACTTTCTTTGTCGAAACTATGACATCTGTAAAAGTGTAGATTTAATTTTTTTTTTAATAATGTATTTATTGTTATTTACAACTGTATACATATATACACATCAAGTAAATTTGCTGTAAGTGATATTATGACATGATACAAACATGTGGAGAATCTACCCATTGATAATTAGCTCCAAAAACATTTCTAAAGGAGAATCTCGAGGCCAACTTCTTTTCAGACGCCTAGGAGGATTATTAGGTAGTGAAGGAGAAGCCAGGTTAGAAACGAGTTGGTTTGGGTGGTTGGGAAGTTTATTATGGAAGGATTGGTATCTGGTTCTGGCCAAATCGGCAACATAGGGGACATTGAGGTCCTGATGGATGATTTGATTTGTGACAAAGTAAGGAGCATTAAGGATTTTACGAAGGATTTTGGACTGTAAGGATTGGATTCGAGAGGAATTAGATGGTTTAGTGGAGTCCCATATATTTAATTTTAAACATAAATAATTTTAATATCTTATTCAAGATGGTCATAATTCATTCATCCTTTACTTAGAATTTATTTTGCATTTTCTTAAAGTAAAACTATTTTTAAAACTAGCTACTGTTGTGTTAAACTGTGTTAATTAAATTGTTATTCTGGGTACTAAAAATTGATAGTTTCCGGCTCATTAATAAGTTGATTTTTTTTTTCCGATCCCTCTGAAACAGAAAGAAACAGTGAATTAGTGAGTGCTTTATTGTGAAAACGAAAGGAAATAAATCGTGCTGTGTATTATCTTTTACTACATTTGGTATTTTAAGGTTACCTGTAATGTTTATTGTTATTTATGAAATAACCATTCTGAATGGTACTATTTTTAAATCCGGTGGTGAGGGGCCTCCTCTTAATAAGTAGATGAAAGGGATTTCAGCAGGTCTTGCGGCGTCGAACCGTACGGGAAGCAGGAGGGTTCTAACAACACCTGTATTGGCGATCCCAACACTTTCAATAAAAGTGTTTTAGAGACTAAAATATTTAATGAAACGAATAGAAAGAAAGTAGAGGGGCCGAAACAATTCTATCATCATAATATATCATTATATCAGGAGAAGGAGGGCCGAGGTTGAGAGCTAGTTGAAGATTGACAACACCGCAGCAAACAGAGCTGTAGCGGTCCCACTGAGATACAACCACAGGATAGAGATCAGAGAGAAAGAGGACCACCATTAGAAGGAGTCAACCATATCAGCATTCAAACCAGATAATGTACAGCAATTATGCATTGTAGTTTTGAATCGCAAATAAATAAAATAATAGTAGTCTAGTAATTTACTAACAACATCTCATTATTATTAATTGGATGTCATATATCTATCATAAATGATTTGGAATCAATGTTTTTGTCCACAAACTCCCTTTTATAAAATCTACCTCATTTGTAAATGACTGGAACAAATTTAATGTTATCCCGACTAGATTTTATGTTCTAAATATCCTGTGTGCCATCTTATTAGCATAAATTGGTAAACACAATACCTTTGGAAATGACATTTAATGATTAAGTATACAGATCTACACCTAATATACAATAGCAAAAGAGGGGGAGGGTCTATGGTATATTTGTTTTGATTCATAATTGATTTTTATGAACAGTAGGACGGTTCCCATCCCATCCCCACCAGCCATAGAAACACGAAATCAAAAACTTGACCTCCCAACATAGCTAGAATAGGTTAGTCACCTCTTGATAACCGCCCGTATGTCAGATATGACAACAATAATAACAAATAAAACAAAAATAACAAAACAAACTTCTATATTTACTCCAATGTTAGTGTCCATTGGAACGAAAGCCAGGATTTTTGGATGTAGAATCACAAAAAAGAAAAGAAAAAAAAAATGGTCAATATTACTGGCCCCCTCATTGCCATCTCCTTATTCAAAAGAGGATAATCAATCATGTTCGTATAAGATACCATTATTATATCCTACCCACAAAGCAAGAAATGAAAAAAAAAATTATAGTTGTTACTTTTTTCTGTAACATAAGAGTTTTTTACTTTATGATGTTTAAATTTTTCATTTAATACATCTCTTCAAAACTTCATACCACTAAAATATAAACATTTGCTAATCATTTAGAGAAAATATTAATGTTTAATAAACCTTAAAAAATGAATTTCATATGTTCTGCAGCTAATTGCGCGCCTATTACAATTCCTTATTTGATATGCTAAAGATAATATCAGGTAAACGGTTGTTTGCAAGGCATTTGGATCGATTAATATCCCTTTTAGGCAGGTTCAAAACTAGGAATTTTCATTTTTCCTAATAAAAAAAATAATCCGAAAATAATGGATCAGACAGGTAAACAGATAAGACAGGCCTCGACGTGCGGTATCAGACTCTGTTTTGATTATAACTCGAGAACAAACTGCCCCAAAAGCGGCCACTTAGTATTCAGGGCCTCTTCTGTCTGGAATATGCTCCCAGCCTTCACCACCGACTACCATTTTTCAACCCTACCAGGAAAAAAAAAAATGCTCATTTGTTTCTATGTTTTTACTTAAAACTAAAAAGTAATGCCGTTAGCTGTAACGGAAGTATTTCACGCATTCTGCATCAAAAGCAATTGAAATGCTTGCTGTATCTCTGCAGTGCACTTAGTGGAAAAAAATCGTTTGGCGCGAAAAACATCTTCAAGAAAGTCTAGTACAAGAGACAGTATTCTTACACTACGAATCCGATTTGAAGATATAACACATCAATACCAAATGAAAAGCCTGGAACCCCTATTTACAAAATATCCAACTCATTTCTGACTCTGACTCTACCAAATTTTTAGTGTAATTTCACAGTTGAAAACTGTGTTACAAACACCAGAACCATTCATAACTCCAGAAAATACAGAGCCTCTTGCAGGTGATGAAGTAAAAGCATGAATAAAAAAAAATATTTAATTTAAATATTGTATCCTTAGTTGTTAAATCTTAGCCATTATTGTGTAGTTTGAGGTGGTTTCAGACGGCAGGCATATTGGCGCTATGTTTTACAGTAAGTAACCCAAATGGGTATTAGGAGTGATATTTCAGTATGACAACGCTTCTGTACATTGGGGAGAAACTAAGGGAAGTTGAGAGAATGTATATTGTTTTTAACTCGTAGAGTATCAGCACTCCACAATAGTGCAATAGCAATAATAACTGCATAGAAAACCCGAAGGTTAGATCACCGATCGCTGTCTAGATGCATGCTCAGCTCCATACTTACAAGATCAGTTTTGACGAAACCACCCGACTTACATATCGGTGTACCTCCGAGACCTTTGCCCATCGGATCAGTATTTATTAAAATTTTAGGGATCTGTTCGTTACTAATTCCTACAACTTTGTCTCCCATCTTAATCATTGCTATGAAACCTCTTGAATTTGTTTACCAGGAACAGTTTCCCCAACTCGGCGTTATGTATCCTCTTAAATTGTCCGGTCAAATCATCCTTTTTCGGTCGGAATATTTCATTGAATAAATTATTTTCAAAAACCTCCAAGCACTTTTCCTTTTTCAGTGTAAAATAGTTTTGTCAATTCTAACTTTTTAATTGCAGGACAGAAGGTGCGCACTAAGCAATTTCGATATTGAAAATCATTTTTGCATTTTCGGTCTTTATTTCTTCACTTTTTTAAACCTCTTTACTCGTTAAATGCATTTCCTCCAATATTGATATGCTGTGATATAGATATTTTACTGGTAATAACCTTATATTTTATTTTATTCCACAATAATATACATTAAATTAAAATATGTACCGCTATAACCCAGGAAGGGTCAGGGGTTCAGTACTTTGTAAAGAAATACTGCTACTAAACCAACGGTTGTGCCAGGAGGTGATTTGATCAGAATCATGCACGACCGCCATATTTTACCCAATTAAGGGTACCCAATTTAAGAGGCTGGGTGGACTCCAGGAGGGCTCCAGAACCCACAGGAGTTGACTCGCGGCTACCGAGAATAATAAACATACTATAAAAAATTAAAAAGTATTCCTATTGTAACCAATGAAGGAGGAAAGATTTTGATAACTTTCAACAAGTGGCGCACAAACAGAGATCGTCTTTCTTATTGTTCACTGTAGCCACTCCATTGTAATAGGAATGATTCATTATGTTTCGGGATTTCACTTCGGTATTTTCATCTAATTTCTTAATTCAAAATATTATGCACTAATCAAAGTTAGTTAGGAATAGATGAAGTTGACTCATGAAGAGTCAACTGGATAACCAATGTGGCAATCGTGTGGAAATATAAAATTAAAAAAAAAAATGTTATCCTAACTTTTCATAAAATACATTTTCCTTAATCCAGTCAGTTATTTCCTACACTAAAAAGCTGCTATACACTTAAATTATGTAATAAAATTTTTGAGCATTGTATTTTATTCCCATGCTACAGCTACTTGTATATTTACAATAAAAACTTACAGTATATTTTTCACTACAATTGTTACTTTTTTTTTAAATTTATTTCAGAATTTCTCAAACATTATTTTTTTAGATAATACTTATAATAAATAATTAACAAACATTCAGAATTTTTCAATGGCGATACTCAAGCATCTTACCTTATTGTGAATCACTGTTTATTTATTTTTTTTTTCAAGTTATTTTTAATTATTGAACTTTTAAATTTCTTACTAAACTAATAAAAATGAAATAAGAACAGAAACGCATTCGAATTATTTGTAATAAGGACAGAGTAATTTGTTTGATATCCAACAGAGAAAAATGAGCTAGATAATATCAAATAGTGATGCTTTTATTTTATTTTTATTTTTTATTCTAGCCGATATCAAAACAGTAAATTTAAATGGAAAGTAAATTTCGAAGAAAGAATTTCTTTACTGTCTTATCTTCTATCTAGATTTTCTTTTATTCATAGGCTCCTCTGCGATTCTGATTTTATTTTACGAATTCTTGGCTTGTTACGAAAGAGAAAAATATGAGGAGCAGTTTTCCGAATAGAACTCTCACAGAGCTCCTATATATTTTTATTAAAAAAAAAAAATAGAGTGTATGTTCTCAATATACGTACTGAATTGTGTTCAGAAAAAATAAGGTTAAGTTTTATTTGCTTAGCGTTTTAATATACTAAGATCTATATAATGTGTGATATTTATTAATTAGATTCTATAAATACTTAAAAACCAAACTTAAAAAAAAGGTTATATATTTACTTTATAAAATACAAAGTGTTATATAATATCAAACAGAACTTTAAGTGATTTCTGGCATTAATATTACGAACAGTATGATTAAATTGAATCAAAAGGTAAACGATAGAAAATTTGGTTCGTGTAAACTAACAACAAATCAATGCAATCGTAAAATATATATTTTGGACCCATGTGTAATTTTTGAAAATTGATCTAAAATGAGAAATCCACGATTTACTGTAGAAAGTATGTTATGGTGTAATTAATTGTGAATTGTAATTTATTACATAAAGTTTTGATGATACCCGCGAACATTGTGAAAATTTGTATAAACCCATAGAACGAAATCAATATGAGAATTTAATATCCCATAAGAATCCATCATAACAATCGGGGTATTCATTAATTGAAGCATCTTAATCATTGGCCATTTGAGCTTGAGGAAACTAAGTTATGATGACGGCTTCGTACAAAACATTTTGATCACCACGTTAGCTCGATTTTCCTCACCATTAGTATGCAAAGCGCTATAAATTGGTGAGAATTTCTAAAATTCCAAACATTTTTTTTAATTTTTTTTTTTTACGGTTTTAGGAGATTTTAGGCTTCAGATTGCGTTATGTAGGAAAAATGATCCTTTCAGTTCTTTCTCTAATTTTCTGTTTCTTTTTATCAAATTTAATTAACTTTTTCAGTAAAGGAAAATAAAATTAGGGTAAAACAATATAAATCTTTAACATCTTTCTTGAAAAAAAAGAAATATAGTGGTAATAAAAATTAGATTTACCATGATTTCATTAATCTAAAAAAAAAAAAGTGATCTTGACTACTGGATGATTAACTCACTGTTCCATATAAAACTTTTAAGATTGACTTCACGCCTTCCAAAACGGTAGGGAGTGGGGGGAGGGCAGAAAAACAATGTAACGATATTTCAAAGTATAGAACTGGAGAAGATATTCTTGGAGTTATAAACTTTCCGAAGATAAAGGGACTAAAGCGGACAAATCTTCTGACAAAATATCTTTGGAGTTTAACTTCTTTGTACTTCTAATATATCTTTTGAAGTTGTCAAAACTATATTAATAACATTGAATTTTAAAAAAAGAGGAATATAGAACCGAACCCAAAATGTTTAAGTATTATTCCTTAATCCGTTTTGTTGTTTTATAACATATGAAAAGATGTATAAAATAAATAAAAATAGAATATAAAATAATTAATCTTTTATTGCCAGAATAACAACAGTTGGGTCCACTGAACCTATATGTGTACATACATACACACACATATACCTTATACATCTCGCTTCTATGCATTGGTAGTGGAACATCTGAAAAGGTAAAAAATAAACTATTTTTATTTAATTTGGAATATGATGTATTCTAAAGGAAGTACTGTAGACTGGGGTGATTTTTACTACTTGGTTCGCCCTAAAGGTAGCAATGCAAATAGGGTAGTCACAAATTTACATCAATATCCGGCTATGGCTCCGGTAAAATCGATTAAATACGTCAAATACAAAGTAAATCAAATAAAGTTTATTGTAAGATGAGTCACATTCAAAGCCACATTGTTATCAAAATTATTAATTAATAATAACAATAGCAAGCTTTTCACCATATTACCATAAAACGTGAAATGAAAGTAAAACTTTTAAAAACGTTAATATTTATAGAAAAGATGGTCCTAACCCAAATTATGGTCATCACTGTGTCCTTGGCATACACGAGACTGTATATTCTGAATCCATACAAATAAACACTCACCTTCAAGCGGTTTAAAATTCATCTACACTTCACTTTTTCAGTCTGTAATGTATATTTACCTCAGGATCGGTTAATAGAAACCCAGCACCTTTTGGACATATTTTATCAGTTACCCCGGCCTGTACTCCTAGTTGGTGAGATGAATGGCCACAATCCTCTATAGGCTTCGCCAGACATAAATGCGCAAGACAAAATAATAGAAAATTTTATAGAACTATCCAATCTAATGTTCCCGACTTACACAGTAATAATCACTTCCCAATTTTGATAAAATTCATAAATTTAAACCCAATAGGCAAAACTAACCACAGATGGTTGTTGGATAAAGCTGACTGGTTTCAATTTAGAACACTAGCCACCCCGCCATAACACTCTCCTTGTGATTTGGGTATTAAAGAAGGATGTAAAGCTATTACTAACACCATCATAAAAGCTGCTAACAATTACCGAAATTTACCGAATATCTGGTGCAATTCTATTGTCATCCCAACTCTAAAAGCCGGTAAAGACAAGTGTAACCCATCTAGCTACCGCCCAATCTTTCTTACAATTAGTCTCTACAAAAAAATGGATAGAATGGTCAATAGAAGATTAATGTAGATCGTAGAAAAACATAACCTTATGCAATCATTCCAATCGGGATTTCGAAAAGGTCGATCAACAATTTACCACTTGATAAAATTGGGAACAGAAGCATAATATGCTTTTATTAACGGACAATTCAAGATATTGTATTCACGATATTTAACTTAAACTACAAGACGCAATAAACTGGATTAAAAATTGGTCATATACTGTCAATATTCAATTTTCCATAGACAAGACAAAACAATAGGAAACGAAGTACACCTCAACCACCTGATCTATTTCTCGGAATCTCCCTATTACCATACACCGATTACCATAGAATTTTAGGCTTAACATTCGCTAAAAGACTAACTGGGCAATACCATATCTCAGCACTAAAAACTTTTTTTTTTAATAATTTATTTATTGATATTTACAACTGTATAAACGTATATACAACAAGTATATTTGCTGTAGGTGACATAGTAACTTGATACAAACATGTGGAGAATCTACCCACTGATAGAACTCCAATAACATTTCTAGAGAAGAAGATCTCGAGGCCATCATCTTTTCAGACGCCTACGAGGATTATTAGGTAATCAAGGAGAAGACAGGCACTAAAAACTAACTGCACAAAAAACTAATTATAATTTACATTCTATTATGTTTATTCTAAACATTTACTGTGCCGCACCTCTTGGGGTGCCGATAGAACTAGCCTAAACTTTTCAAGGTATTACTACGCACGAAAATGGACTACGGCTCATTCGTCTACAGCTCGGCTCGTTCCCAAGGGCTTGCTGAACTGGAGTCAGTCCATCACGCCGGAATCCGAACCGCGACTGTAGCATTTTGAACAAGTCCCATTCTAAGCTTCTGCGCTGAATCCAGACTATTACCGCTTTGGTTCACAAGATCTAAATTAGCCATAAACTAATTAGTTCGAAATTATATCCACAGATAAAACATCCGACACATAAATATATTTTTAATCCAAAATTTTTCATTACTTTTCTACAAAAACAAAATTCAATACTTCCGTTATCAGAAAGACTCTTATCGGTTATCGCTTTTCTCAGAACTATCGAATTGACAAATCCAAAAACAATTATTCACCATGGACCCTCCAACGTCCTAAAACAATTCTAGACCTGTCCAAAAACTCTAAATAATACCGAACCTATTGAATATAAAGCCCACTTTTCTCGTCTCAAAGCATTAGAATCTTTTATAATCTATACAGACGGAACAAAATTAGACCAATCAGCAGTATCATCCTTCGCAACTAATGACTCAACGAACAAAGTAAAACTCCACAAACTATGTAAAATATTCACTGCCGAACTCAACACAATATAATACTACGGACTCATTAAGCTCGTTAAAAGGCTTAGATTGTATTTATGTAGAGCATCTGAAAATTTCCTGCATCCATTTTTACTTAAACACTCTACACAATATAGGTATGTCAGTTACATTTATATGAAGGAATCGCAGGGAATGAATTGGCCGATCACGCTGCAAGAGAAGGACTCGCGCTTCCAGAACGGGGTAAAGCAACTCCATCAGAAATGAGCAAAACGAAAAGGAAATCAAAGATAAGTGACAATCTTTGTGGAGTGAAAGCCCAAGGAGTAAACTGAAAATTATTAAATCAAGCACATGGGTACTTCCATCCGCAAATGCCATAAGAAAGGAGGACGTACTGACCGGACTGAGAATAAGTCACAGGAGGCTCACCCTCTCTAATTACGAAAGAATCGCCTCCGAATTGCCAGTATTGTAACAACAATTTGACAATTAACCATATTTTCTAAGAATGTCCATATTTCTCATCACATCTCAATAGCTTAGAATTAAACTAAGATATTTCAAAAACCCTTGGAGACGATGATAAAAAAGTAGAATTAGTGTTTCAGTTTTTAAAATCAATTTAAGTAAATATCAGATTTACTAACAAAAATATAACATTGAAGGAAAAAATAATAATCAAATACATAAATAAAATAACAAATAAATAAATTATCAAATTAAAAAATAAATAAAATCAAACAAATATAAGCAAAATTAAATAAGTTATAAATGACATTGATGACCAATGTTGTTTGGCGCCACTAAACCTAAACAAACCTTATTCCTTATCCTCTGTCTCTACCTCTCAAATAGCTCCCAGTTCTAGTGGTTCTGAGTACTCAAATATCTATCCTGTAGACAGTGTCTTGGGTCCTGTTCTCTACATCCTTGTCACTGCTGACACTCTCATCAATACCGAAACGTTCCTAGCAACATTTGCCGATGACACTACAATTTTCACTTCCCATCCTGATCTTGTGACATTCTCATCCAATCTCCATATATACACCTCACCTAGATTTAGCAATTTACACCTGTTATTTTTAATAACATTCCTTTACCCAGATCCGAAACAATGCGATATCTTGGACTCATACTAGACAAAAGCCTCACCTGAAACCAACATACAAAACTTAAAAAACAGGAACTCAATCGACGATTTAGCAACTATACCGATTCCTCTGCAGGACCTCTCATCTCTCAATATAAAACAATCTTCTAATTTATAGGACTATCCTTAGACTAATGTGGGCCTACGTACTTGAACTTTAGAGAACAGCTAAACTTTTGAACATCAAACGTATACAATCCTTTCAATTCGGAATCCTTAGAACCTTGTCAATGCACCCTACAACGTTTCCAATATAACACCACACTATGACCTTCATACCCCTTTTGTCCTTGGCCTAATATCAACCGAATTCTCTAAATTCCATATAAAACTTTCTAATCATCCTAATTCTTTGGTTCAGTCCTTATCCAGTACCAGCCATTCATATAATCCACCTCGAAGGTTAAAACTGCAGTGGCCAAGAGACCTATTTTAATATAAAATCGACAATTGGGGTTCTGGAGATGCTCCGCTCATGTAGAGTGTTGGCGGCTTTAGCGCACTTACTCACCCTCCACTGGCTTATTATCAGTGACTCGGTGAGATTACGATGGGATGGCTTTACTCTTTATACGAGAGAGATAGAGTGGGCTTGGTCGAGAGTGTAAATATTGTATATGATATTGTAAATGTGACTAGTGTTTTTGTTTATGTTATATCAGTTCACTTTATTTATTTATTTACTTATCTGACTGCTTTATGTAAATAGTTTAATAATGTCAATTTTATTTATATTTCGGTATTACATTATATTATAGCAATTTTGTTATTATTTGTGTATGTATTTGTCTTATTATTATTATTCATTTTATAATTTTGAGATCATTTATCACTATTACTCATTTACTAAGTTGTGGCAGATTGAAATATCAATCAATAAATAAACATCACTCTCAAAATAATAATAATAATAATAATAATAATAATAATAATTTTTTTTTTTATAACCAAGAAGACTCAGGCTGCCCATTCATGAGACGGCTAAAGTTGCAAATAACATAGAATAAATAGAAATAACAAATCACTTTTTTAATTGTAATAATAAGTTTAGTACATATTGATGTGTTTGAGATGAAATGGTCGATTGAACTTGATGATTTAACATTGTTAAATGGAAAGCTGACTTAAGAAGTAGTAGAAATATTTTCCAAGAATATTCGCTTTAAGTAAATAAGAAATGTATAATAATATAACGGATAGTAATATTGCGTATAATAAGCACTATACAAATATGCTTAAT
>NW_027116284.1:288478-291966 GCF_000696795.3 Halyomorpha halys
AGCTATATGTAAAAATATATATTTATGTAATTCAACTTTTCACTCAAAATTTCGATTGAAGTCCTGTACTGTTAAAATGAGAATGTAAGGATTCATTTCTCGAGGCCACTATCAAATATATATTGAATAAAAATGTGTGAGTTGAACTTGAATGTTCAGCACCAGGCACTAAAGGACCTTAAACCACATTCATATGACATTAGAGTCAATTTATTAATTATGCCGTATTAATACTTCTTTTTTTGTTGTACTCGTAGTTGGAGGCTTCATTGTATATACTTTATTTCTGTTTCTCACTATAATATTTCATATCTAATAAAATTATAACGTCCTACTTTGTAATAAATAGCATTTTTATCAATGCTTATAATAATTAACATCATATTAAATTACTAACAAAAAGTGAGTATTCACCTCATGTGGTAGAGGTGAACACTTGCCCTCACGTGTGTTGTAAATATTAAATTAAATTCTAATCCGCTTTCCTGAAGTGGGTAGTACCGCTCCCTTGTGAGGAAGTGATGAGGCCATAAAGGTAAATAAAATAACTCTAATTTAGCAATGATTTTTTTTCCACCCTCAGAAAACAAATAGTTTTTCAGAGGAGATAGATGTGGGTAATAAGTTTTATAGTATGGAGTAATATTCTTTAGTATAGTTTTTTTCATCATGTCTTATAATGTATTATACGCTTTTCTAGAGGATATTTACATCTTATAATTAAACAGTTTCTGCATAGGTCTACTATGTAATAGAAAACAAATATTATATTTCATTGTGCTGATAAAAATTATATATATTTTTTAATTGTTATAATAATAAACTGTTTTTGTACTAAAACGCTTTAAAATATTAATCATTTTTTTGTTTTATATACCTTTTTTTGTTAACTTTAATAATTCTTTTTATTTAAACTAAAAATATTGTACAAAACTTATGATTTTGTTGGAAAAGTCTTTTTTTAGCATTTGGAATTAATATTGAAATAACTAAACTTATTTCTATTCATTTTTTCTTAATAACCCATATTAGTGTAAGTTTGTCAACATTTTAATTTTTTAAATAAAATATTCAAACGTATGTTAACTCAATAAACATTATTATTTGATTTCTATGAAATTTTTAGAATATGAATTTTTTACTCACAACCGACTCGCTTTTTATTATTTCTGAAAAGAAACCTAAAAAAAATTAAGTGATGACAGAACAGTTAGGGGTCCCTCCGTTTATTCCCTCCTTTTATTTTAATGCTCCAACAACATTTAAATAAAAATAATTGTCTTAAGAGCTCTTTGATCGTCAAAAGGATTTAACCATTCCTTTATGTTTTGAAGAAATATATGAGTGATTACAATTTTTTTTTTCTTTAGATTTCACCCCAAATCCTTATGAGTTTCTGGGTGACAGAGTAATTTCAATTTTTATATATTGTGGAAAGTTACTTCATTTCTATATTAAAACGTGGAAAAAATTAGATAAATTATTGTCCCACTGCATATACTCTTTGGCTTTATGGCATGACAAGATCCAAAATGATTTTTTATTAGCGGATTTTTAATGTTAATTCAACATTTAAATAAAACCGTGCAGTGCTTCGGTGGTTTTAGTGGAGCCTCAAAGCTAAAATGAATAATCTAATCTTCACTTATAACTTTGCCTCTCCACGGGGGGCTAAATGCTGGGATGCGGCCTTGACATCTTCAACGGGCTTGGAGATGTCAAGATTTGATATCGTGGTTTTATTTGGTGTCTTGCCCGTCTAACAGAAAAACTCTTTTTTAAATACAGCCATATATCGATAACTGATCGTTCCCAAGACGATGTTCTGAAAGGAATATGGAATTGCATGACTAATAAATCTTTCTATATTTATATTATTATACCATTTCCGTAAAAGAAAATTATCATAGAATAGCGGAAAGAACAGACTGATAAAAACAATCAATGTACTTGGCAGATCTTGTTTTGAAGCCTGCATGAATACCTTCCATAAAGAGGAAGCATAAATAATCATAATTTTGTATGCATTAATATTGACCAGCTATGGTCAGATATTATAACTCATCATGACGATTAATTGATTCTGTCAAATCCTATTTTTTTTAACACATAAATAGCAAAGAATGAGAGGTTAGAATCATTTTAGAATCCTTCCATAGAGAAGGAAAAGACCAATGTGCCTGATGGAACGTTCGATCTTAGGCAGAGAAATAAGGGTTTTTTCTTTTTCTTCCAGTTAGGAGGTCCTGGATAAAAGGAGTTATCAGATCATAGCTGGAGAGCTTTTTATTTTTGGGATCTTTGATCCCATTATAAAGCTGAGCCTTCGGTGTAGGGCCCGTTCAAGATCTGGGTCACATAAAATTCTCTGGCTTCGGGCTGATAGAGAAGTAAATATTTTGTTTTTGCTCTTTACATATTAATGAGAATTCTCTGTTAGGGTGTAATCAATGGAACTGTCAGAACGATTTTCGCGGATTATGTAGATTTCTATCAAGATAATAGTACATTTAGACAATCTAATTCAGCCAATTATTTTCGCTTATGCATTCGCAAACGTATTATCCTGGAAATATCAAAATTTCTATTACGGCTCATCAGTTTTGAACCAAATTTGCGAAAACGTTGGTTATAGTATTTATTTTATCAAATACTATCCACTTCTTGTGCTTAAGTGGGCGCTGATGTATTACCGTTATAACACTTATATTTCGAAAGCTAATTGTTCGATTTAGTTAAGTTGGAAGAAAGTTGCGAGTAATTAAGATATTTGATTATATATTTTATCTATTTCTTCCCCTTACTTACGTAGTACTTAATATAGTGTATATATTTCAAAATACGCCTACATTTCAAAACGGCTCGTTCTTAATATTTTATACTTAAACGAAAAATCATTAACCTTGAAACATATGTAATTGTTTACGCAATAAAAATCTGCAATTTAAGGCCCTATTTATAGCAAAAAAAACTAGCATAGCGGTATTTATTAACTTGAATATTAATCTCTGAGATAGGTAAGTCTGACAGACCATTGTGAGTATATTGTATTACAACAGAAGATATGAATGACTTAGTAAATAGTCGTCTCAAGTTTTTTAAGTCCATTAGATGACGAATGGTTAGGAAACTGCACTGCACTAAGGACAAATTGTAGTCATTACTGAAATGTGAGAAAATGTTTTTATTGTCAAATTTTATAGACATTTTATAGAGCATTATTTGATTTTTAAAATATCGCAATACATTTTGTGAGCTCATTCCTAGTTTTTTAATATTAAACGTTTATTGAAATAATAAAATCTGCCACATTCTAGGGCAGTATGTATTCAATCATTACATATATATATATATATATATATAAGTTATATATATATGCATATAAAAAAAATTAAAAAGTAAATAATGATGTTATTAATATAATATAATAAATTAAATTGATAAAAACAAAATAATGTTTACACATCGTAAATAACCATAGGCCGATA
>NW_027116284.1:292016-294933 GCF_000696795.3 Halyomorpha halys
ATATATATGCATATAAAAAAAATTAAAAAGTAAATAATGATGTTATTAATATAATATAATAAATTAAATTGATAAAAACAAAATAATGTTTACACATCGTAAATAACCATAGGCCGATAAACGACTTAAATAATAGGCAAATAAGAAAACAACTAAGGCAAATAATTTAAAAATAAATAAATTAAAATTAATTACATAAAAATTAAAAATAAAAATGGAATAATTAAAAGTTAAAATAAAGTAAATGAATACTAAAGTAAAGGAAATAACATTCCAATTGGAGTAAATAAAACTTTAAATGATTCTAAATTAGTTTGGCATAACGGTGGAGGATCGCGGGCCATAAGGTATTTTTTTTTTTTTTTTTTTTTCTTACCTCCTAAGATTTTATTTATTTTAAACAATTACAATACATAGTACTTAAAACTAAGAAATATATATACATATTTACATTTGTATCTTCCTTTGCCTTGTGGCATTATAAGATGAGGAAGCTGGGTCCGCTGAAGACGGTTTATACATGTGGGGCTATATAGCCAGGGGCTAACAAGGAATGGGGAGGGGCCATTCCGGCTGGTTGTGTTGAGGTGTGGGTGACTTCAGGCTGCAGAGCCAGAAGTCCTTCCCTCGGCGAGGACGTCGACCAAGGGGACTGTGCTTTGCCACCTCCCAGGTCTTGGGGGAGGGGTTATATCTCGAAATAGTGGATTGGCACAGGCTGTCAGCCCATCAAAGAATTTGATGTGCCTACGGCCTATGAATTCCGGCACAGAAGGGAGTTTGAGCTCCTCTCTGATAGCACTGTTCCTGGCCCTTTGGAGTGAGGTTCCTCTGACTATTCGCCGAAGGAGGGAATTCTGGAAGCTCTGCAGTTGTTTTAACGTGGTCCGGAAGAGGTGCCGCATGAGTGGTACGCCATGGAGAAGAGCCGGACGAATGATGGCCTTGTAGATCTGCAGTTTGAGGCGGAGTGATATTTGCTGTGAGGTAAGCAGGTGGTAGAGTCGATACGACTTCTGGCGTGCTAGCTTGAGCCTCTTCCTAGCGTGATAAGAGAAGGTACGGCCATAAGGTAACCGTTGGTCAGGCGTGTGTGTCCTATTCGAAGGCGTGTCAAAATCCCCTCCTATTGGCGGACATCTCTAGTTAATGATATCCAAGGGGAGACGTCCCTTCTAAAGTCCCTCAATTTGTTATTGGAAACATTTTCCACATTTGTCTCCATTCAATTTAATATTCTGCTTCCTTCAGCAATCGCAATTTTTGCTGCTTTATCTTAAAAAGTCTTAACCTCGCACTTTAGCACTAAAAATTGTTATGTTACTATTTAGTCCAAAAGTGCCATTAGGAGTCGAAAAATAAACGTTATTTTGTTTACTTAATGATCGTACCACGTAAAATTTTAACTTACTTCCATGGACAGAATTTTATATTTGTTGTAAAAAGAAGAATTACCTCAAGACAAGAAAGCCTTGGCCGTGAGGCAGGCGAAGGATACGGGCATGTTGATGAGGTGATAGATACACACACGTCCAACCCTCCCTGGCAATGAATGTTCTACAACCTGAGCAAACAGAACCTACCTAGAATCAATTCCTTTCTTGGATGTTTCTCCCCTTGCTTTACCTCTCTTCTCAAGGCATTCCTTGTGTAAACCTAAAGTATATTACAAATGTATCCATATTTATATGTACATTTCTAACGGTGTTTACTTAAAAGTCTACATTTCAGGGCACAAAAAACAACGAAATTATTTTTATAATACGTTGAAAATATTTCCGATTTAAATTGATCTTCAGTGTCAGTGGGCGGAAAAACACTAAATAAAGGTTATTTTTATTAAGTTTAAAAAAAAAATTGTTCAAGTTTCAGGCTTTTATCAAGACTGAATGAAAATTATAGCTTGCACAATTGAATTAAAAGCTGTATAGTAAGAAAATAACAAACTGTGTGTCATACAAATCTAACCACTTTATTAAAGCTGATTGAGCCCGAAGTAGGGATGGGATATCGAAAGAAAAATATATCGATATAGTTATCGGTAAGCAATATCGATATCGATATTATATTGGAACTAAAATATCGAAATATCGATATCGAAAATTTAACGAATTAAAGTAATAATAATTATAAAATGATAACATAGCCTGACACAGGAAGACTTATTTTATGTCATACCTAATCAAAATACATATATCATAAACATGACAAATATAAACTAAAATATAAATGTAGACAATTTAAAAATGGTATATCGAAATTTTATTTTGATAATTACATATTTATTTCGATATTTTCTATTGTTATAATCGATATGGAATATGAGCAACAATATTCCGATATTATTTTATCGAAATATCGATATTTTGTTTAAAAAGGCAAGAAAATGGAATAGAATATTAAAAGCGGAAATATCGATACTTTATTTTGATAATTATATATTTATTTCGATATTTTATATTGTTGTAATACCGATATGGAATATAAGCAACAATATTCTGATATTATTTTATTGAAATATTGATATTTTGTTTAAAATGACTAAAATTATGTAGAGATATTAAAATAGGAATATCGATATTTTATTTTGATAATTACATATTTATATCGATATTTTATATTGTTGTAATAACTATATAGAATATTAACAACAATATTCCGATATTACTTTACCGAATTATTGATATGTTGAAAATTACTAAAATATCATATGAGGCGTTTGGTTTCAAAACCGGTTACATCCATTTTCAAAAATTTTTCAGGACTGATCAAAAAAGATTAAATTTAAAAAATTAATCAATTTAGCAATTTTTTTTTTTATTTTTTTCGTCGTTTTGCAAACAATTAACTTCAAACAAAATTTTTTGACGTCTTTTCATCACCTGTTTTTTTTTAAATCTCATCCAACATAAAAACA
>NW_027116284.1:297183-298740 GCF_000696795.3 Halyomorpha halys
TGGAACCGCTTTTGATGAGAAATGGAATCTTTTAGTATTGATTTTAGAAGGATCTAGACGTTTTTGAAACAAACGCGTCTAACACATCATTTCTAACATTAAAAACTTATAAAAAATAAAATAAAAAAATTTTTGGAAAAAATGGATGTAACCGGTTTTGAAACCAAACGCCTCATATAGAGATTTTAAAATAGGAATATCGGTATTTTAATATTTAATAATTATATTTATTTCGATATTTTGTAATATTGTAGTATCGATTTGGAATATTAGAACAATATTCCGATATTATGTTATGGAAATATCCATATTTTATTTAAAATGACTAGAAAATTGAATAGAGATATTAAAATACATATATCAATATTTTATTTTGATAATTACATATTTATATTGATATTTTACATTGATGTAATATCGATATGGAATACTATTTTTATCTTTTTTTTAGCTGTGTATTACTCATATTTCTATAAAATAAAATCTTATTGTTGTTAATAAATTTCCATATGGATATTATTAACAATGCCAAATATCGAAATAAAAATTACCATATTGTAACAAAATATCAATACTTTGTTTTATAATTTTTTAGCCCTTTTAAACAAGATATCAATATTTCGATTAAATAATATCGGGATATTGTTGATAATCTTCCATATCGATATTATCAAATATGTTTAAAATCGAAACAGATATTAAATTATTGAAACAAAATATCGATATTTCATTTTAAATTTGTCTAGTATTTTTAAACAAAATATCGATATTTGAATAAAATAATATTAGAATATTGTTGCTAATTATCGATATCAATATTAATAACATTATCAACGATCCAATGGATGTTAAATTATTCACACAATATATCGATTCTGTGATAATATAATATCGGAATATTGTTGCTAATGTTAGAAATCAATAATTATAAAAATGTCAAATATTGAAATGAATATGAAAATTTTAATATTAAATATCGAAATACTATTATTAAGATTGAATATTTTCTTTAACAAACTATCGATATTTGGATTAAATAATATCGGAATATCTTTGCTATATTATATTTTTCCACGAACTTTTCCTGGAGTGTATATTATTAATATTTATTTTATTCATCTCTACTTTTAAGGTGCGACCTTTTTTTTTTTTCTTATATCAGATATCGGAGACAAAATATCGATATCGATATCCCATCCCTTGCCCCAAGGAGGTTCCTGAACCAACAGACTTCATTCACGGCTACAGAAACCGAATAACTAATTATCATTCATCGCCAGACTCGAACCTGGATCCTGGGAGTTAGCAGCAGAGTACCTCTAATATAAAATATAAAAGAATACTTATATATTTATTATATTTTATTTTATATAATTTTTAATAGTATTATATAAATTAAAATATAATACTTTCAAAAAATATTTAATCTATTTTAATGTTACAATTTGATTTTACTCATAATTTTTTTAAGTAGCTAATTTACTATATATCATTTATAGAATAATTAACTTGGCAAGCGTTTTTATACCAATAGGCATCGAAACATCAGTTGTGAGC
>NW_027116284.1:298958-302287 GCF_000696795.3 Halyomorpha halys
ATCCAAAAATAAGTTAATTAATTAATTATATATTGAGTCCTAAAAAACTATTATTGTGATTGCATTATTTTCCAAAGGCTATTTGTGTGTTTACCAGTTTACCAATTAAATACCTTTATATTTATAAAATGTTTTTAACATTTATTATATAGTATAATAAAGGGTGTTATATAATAGTATATGAACTACATAAAGAGATTAACTATTAATTTACAATTTATTTCTTTGATTAAAATGGTTGTAATGATTCAAATAAATGGTTGCCATAAAATATCAATTATTACATTATTACTTATTGTTAAATTTATTCTTTTAGCAGCTGATGCCGTAGGATGTAGTTCCGTAGGTGTCGTCTTGTTCATAAGGGATGTCCAGGTCTCCTGGGCCTTCTTACGACTTCATCTGGTCGAAATGCATCTTGCTCCGCTCCGGCTTCTACTGCTCTCTCAAGCCTGGCCCTGTCTCGTCTATCTGTTTCTCTTGACTGTTCCTTTTCCTGATCTCGGTGCCCTAATCCTTTTCTCACACTTCTCTTTTTGGGCGTTACCTTATTGTTGAATCTCATTTTTCATTGGCCATCGGTGACCGAACGCTCCCGAGGTAGGCGTCCCCTTCCACAGGCCCGAGAGTAGGTGAGAAAGTTTGACATCTCCAGGAAGGGCCTGTACCTGCTTAATTTGATTCCGGTACCTCGTCAAACCTATCATTTTTGTTATAACACTTAAAGGTTAGCCAATCTAATTTTCTCAGGGGACTCTGGTAATGTGACAAACTTAACACAGAATTTTTCATATTCGGGGACGCCCTAAAAGATTCGTAGAAGGATACCCTGACCAGGTATAGGTTCAGACGACGATAAACCTTAAGAATACCCAGGATTGTCAAAAGGTCAATACATATCAATATATACTCTTCATTATACGGCATCATCATTTTGATTACTATCCTTTTAAACATATTATACTAGTCCAATGTACAAACTTACACAATACTAATTTACAAAAAGTTGTTTTCTTGATGTATTGAATCTTCAAACTGCCAAATATCAAATAATAATGTTATACTGAACTCGAAGTGTCGATGACCTAATTCCTATACCTAGTAAAATGTATTTAAAGAATGATTTCTAACAAAAACTATTCAAACTTTCCCAAAAAATTGTCATAAATTTCTAAAAACTAAAAATAGTTCCCATTTCATCAAGACTGACTTGATCCCTGAATCGTTTTCAATTTCAGCCACATTTCTATATTTCTCAATTGAATTATTTTCATATTTATTTATTTTTTAACCTAACCTTCCTTTTTCAATTTTCAATAAATGTTTCATAG
The DNA here is from genome assembly GCF_000696795.3 of Halyomorpha halys. Taxonomy (NCBI): domain Eukaryota; kingdom Metazoa; phylum Arthropoda; class Insecta; order Hemiptera; family Pentatomidae; genus Halyomorpha; species Halyomorpha halys. Next base: position 300,290 of record NW_027116284.1, read on the forward strand.
ATGAGATAATTTCTTGGCTGAATCAGGATTTTAGGGACCAGCGGAACGGTCCTTTCACATTCCATTTATCCACTGGCAGTATCCGTAGGCTGTCGTTAGTTCTATAATACTTTAATTGGACCCTGCTATTAATATGTCCAGTGCCACAAAGCCATCCAAGGGTGAAGACTCACTGGTATACATATTCCATTTCTACGTTATGTATGTATGCAATAAGAATGTTTTTTTTAAATTATTTATTTTAATAGATATAAATGAAGGTGATAGATGAATAGTAATATCCTTTAGAACTTAACACCTAACATGGAGAAACCTTACTAATTCACATTCCTATAATTATAATTTACATATATCAGTCCAACATAAGTCTCGTAATTTTAATCGATTTAATAAATTTATTAAAATCATTACTCCTTGTTTTACATTAATTTATTTAGTTATTAAAACTGTACTTACTTTGCTTAATTGATACATACTTCCAATACAGGACTAGTTCGGTTATGGTACGATTTTACGGTTACCTAAAAAAACAAAAAAAACAATGTATTAATAAATATAATAATACAATAAATGCAATAAAACAAAGAATAGTGATAACATTTCAATTTTTTATAATTCAAAACATAATATTATTTATATATGTATATATAGTTGACCGTAAAAATTGATATATAAGAAGATGATCAGGGTTGCGGTCAAAAGTGAAACAAAAATAGCTTACAACTATTTATTTTCCGACGTTTCGCCCCACTTTGCAGGGCTTCATCAGGGCTGCTCAAAGGATCGGTTGTTTTTTTTTCAATCATTTTTTTTTTCTGTTCAACCGATTCCTTTGAGCAGCCCTGCAAAGTGAGGCGAAACGTCGGAAAATAAATAGTTGTAAACTATTTTTATTTCACTTTTGACCGCAACCCTGATCATCTTCTTATATATAATATTATTTATATGCTCAGTTTTATAAATGTGGTAGCTTGGCTTTTTTTGTTTTGAATTTTCGTTATTTTATCTTTTTACGTTATGTTAAATTTTCTTTTGAATCAGTCTGGGTTCAATTATGTAAGCTTAAAATTTAATGTAAAAATAAATCAGTAGCTCTTTTGAGGTTTTTAACCTTAGTGTATATAGAGGTCAGGTTTCTGGTCCCGCGCTGTGACCCTTTTGTTCGTTTTTACAACTTTATGAAATTTCTAAGAGAATCCTAGGAGTGTAAAGAAGCTTACTGCAATCCAGACGTAATAAACAACGAAAAAATATATAATAAGATAACAACCATGGAGAAACGAGGAAAAAGTACATCGAGGGACCGATGAAATAATTTAGTATATGAATAGTATCTGAGGGTTATTACTAAGGATTATACTATTAGGGAAGAAAATAAAGCGAAGATAAAATTTGGGAAGAGTGTGTGAGTCCTGGACCCAGGTCATTCTTTTATAGTAGGGAAACGTTTATGTTAAAATTTTCTGAAGTTTAATTAGAACTGAAAGAAAGATTTTTGTAAATTTATCTGCAAAAGAGGAAAGTATTGTGGTAATTAACCATCATAGAATCTTCAATTTTATTGTAATTTGGAAATTATAAAATTTAATCGAGGAGAGAGCCTGTGGTGAAAATACTAAATTTTATAAAATATCTAATTTAATTTATATTTATATAATAATTTAGTTAAATCAGGCGAAATATGTTTGTATTTGAAGTTGTTAATTTAAAATAACAACGTGCTCTCACTTAAAATATAATACTTTCAAAAAATATTTAATCTATTTTAATGTTACAATTTGATTTTACTCATAATTTTTTAAGTAGCTAATTTACTATATATCATTTATAGAATAATTAACTTGGCAAGCGTTTTTATACCAATAGGCATCGAAACATCAGTTGTGAGCAGGGAAATAACCTAATATTAGTAATTCTGAATCACTATGAAATAAATGTCAATATTGATTATTAATTTTAATAACACAGTTATTCAATACTGAAGGGGTTATTTTACAT
>NW_027116284.1:310362-310915 GCF_000696795.3 Halyomorpha halys
TTCTGAAGCTGGTGTAATATATATAAATTATATTCAGATACAACAGGTATTATTCATCTTAATACTAAAACTCCCCCCGTTAACAATGACAGAAGTTATATATATATAAAGTTACGGTCTGAATCAGCTGTTATTTCGATGTCAGCTGACTGAGGGGATCAGCTGATCGAGGGTATATAAGAGATTTAGCAAACACAATAAAGTCAGTATTTTACAGCAGTTTAAGCGTGTTAGATCTTATTCCTTCTTCTCTTTTTTGACATTTGACAGTACTTCAGTGCAGTACCTTTATTTTATAAATTTCATTATAAATTCTTTAAGAACTAGAAAATTTTTCAAAATCGCTCATTAATTCACATTAAGAAGTGGGATTCACCTGTTGCTGGTAGACAAATACTCAACACTCATGTATTATATGCACAGATTGCTAATGAAAGCATTCCGAAAGGAAGTTGAGTACCTTCTCGGATCCCGTCTTGAGATTCTCGGAATCCCAACTATCCGTTGAAAGCCAAGACTGATACCTGAATACTGGAATAATTCATTAATCTAC
>NW_027116284.1:310965-312091 GCF_000696795.3 Halyomorpha halys
CCTCTAGCAAAAAGTATTTTAGCTAATGCTATATTAGTATTATAAGTATAAAAATCATGAATACTGGAGGTTAGTTAAAGTGTATATTAAACCAGAATATTACTGTTAACGTGTAAATGCTTTTTAAATAACATAAAAGGGATATGTGTAATGGTTAGTTTTTTACCTGGTTTTAGACAAATATAGCCGCCTGAAAACCCTTATTGATAAAAGTAAAATAATCAATTATCTGAATAAGAAATGATCCGAAACGTTACCTTTATTATGTTCCAATATTTTATTTGGATCTTGGCCTATAAACTGATACTGGTACCGTATAGTCTATTTAAGACTTTATTAGGAATCAAGAAAATCTATTATAAAAAAAAATTCATATGATTCTTTTCTGGCAATGAGTCGGAACTACTCATTATATACTTAGTCAGTTTTATTAAAAAAGTTTCTTCTGTTTTTATATCAATTTCGTATAACAAATGAGCTACAAAGTATCACAACATGATACATATTAAATATCACAAGTACTTCAGTGCAGTATCTTTATTTTATAAATTTCATTATAAATTCTCTAAGAAATAGAAAATTTTTTAAAATCGCTCTTTAATTCACATTAAGAAGTGGGATTCACCTGTTGCTGGTAAACAAATACTCAACACTCATGTATTATATGCACAGATTGCTAATGAAAGCATTCCGGAAGGAAGTTGAGGACCTTCTCGGATCCCGTCTTGAGATTCTCGGAATCCCAACTATCCGTTGAAAGCCAAGACTGATACCTGAATACTGGAATAGTTCATTAATCTACCTCTCACACTGCTACAATAACTTTACAATCAACTATGCCGGTTCAACCACGAAACTCAAATTCGATTGCCAATTTCTGAAGCTGGTGTAATATATATAAATTATATTCAGATACAACAGGTATTATTCATCTTAATACTAAAACTCCCCCCGTTAACAATGACAGAAGGTATATATATATAAAGTTACGGTCTGAGTCAGCTGTTATTCGAATTTCCCGAAACCCGGGACTTTAAATACCGGAGTAATATTTACTTTAAAGAAGATTTTTTTTTTATAATAGTTTTATCAGCTTTCAATTTTTTTTTCTATTCTCTCATTTTTT
>NW_027116284.1:312141-312441 GCF_000696795.3 Halyomorpha halys
TGCTACAATAACTTTACAATCAACTATGCCGGTTCAACCACGAAACTCAAATTCGATTGCCAATTTCTGAAGCTGGTGTAATATATATAAATTATGTTCAGATACAACAGGTATTATTCATCTTAATACTAAAACTCCCACCGTTAACAATGACAGAAAGTATATATATATTTATAATATATTAATCATATAACTTATATATATATAAGAGAAGAAGGAATAAGATGTAACACGTGTGAACTGCTGTAACATACTATCTTTATTGGGTTCGGTACATCTCTTTATATACATGCGATCAGC
>NW_027116284.1:313721-329945 GCF_000696795.3 Halyomorpha halys
AGGTTCAGTAGATCTTCAGATGAATCTACGCAAGCATCAGGAGCATCAGAGACCGAAGAAGAAGTCGAGGAGCCAAGGAACCGAGGTAGTCTAGAGGAGAAGATAGAAACAAGAGGATGGAAGCGAGGGACCGGAGGAGAATGGAGACGAGGGACCGGAGAGAGGAAGACGCGAGACATCTGAAGGGGTTGTCAGCAGAGAGGCGAACGCACACTATTGAATTATAATGTGAGGGAAAAGAGTGGCAGTCTGCCTATAATAGAGATAGCTGGAGTGAGGTGCCTGGTGGACACCGGCAGTTCCAACACCATCATGTGCCGAGAAGCCTTGCAAAAGCTGTGTGATGGAGATAGGATACCCAAAATTCAGAAATGTCATTGTAAATTAATCACCCTGGTTTGCAAATTCACCCTCATATACACATATTAAGTTGACAGGATTTACTTAAAACCATAATTATTATTATTTATGACTGGATGGTTAAATGAATCTTTATACAGTACTGAATTTCCACCCTGTTTTAATTTGCATCATGTATTAATGTTGTACTAAATTACGTTATATTTTGCTACCAAAAAAATTAAATTAAACGTTTGATCTAAAATTAGTTATATTAATTTTTTTTCAATTTTCAATTATTCAAAAACCATTTAATGTTACAGTAGTTGCTTATGTAAAGAAGAATTTCAAACACATTTTTATAATGTTTCCTAAGTATACTTTAATTATAATTATTTTATTCACAAAATTATTTTCTCTTCTACTGGAATTGGAGATGTTCTTATGAGTATTTCCCTGTCAGTTATTACAAATTGGCCCATCATCGATTCTTTTTTTTCTAGTAACTTATCTTTCTGTTAATCTTAGCTTCATACTTAAAAATTAACTTCAGTATCGGCGAAAGCAAAATGTCAAAAAAGAGAAGAAGGGTAAGATCTGACACGCTTGGACTGCTGTAAAATACTGACTTCACTGGGTTCGGTACATCTCTTTATATGCATCGAAATAACAGCTGACTCAGACTGTGTTTATGTATATATATTTTTTTTTCATTTTTAAGGGTTGTCTTATTTGTAAATATATATTGGTAATTAATAGACAAGGTTTTCTCACAATATACACCCTTCTGCACTAACTTTTCCTCCTCTGTGCTGAATTTTTTTTTCTTCTAAGCCCCCTATGGATGCATGGGGATGAAGTCATGTTCAAAAAGGGGTTGAAGGTAGCCTCTTTTATTGCATTCTGGTGAAGCATTTAAAGAGGGGGCTGAGGAAATTTGATTATTTGGGAAGGGATAGTCTTTATTATGTGTCTGTCTGTGATGGTGCTCACCAGGTATGTTGATTTAATTAATTTATATACTTGTACTTAGTTGAATCTGAGCCTGTTTGTGTGTGTCTGCCACCGGCCGTCCTATCGGTGTCAGTTTCCTAATTAGTGGATTCGTACAGTACTGAAGGCTGTCAAAAAATTTGATGTGTCTCCTCGATATAAATTCTGTCACCGTCGTTAGTATACCACTTTGAAACTGTTGGAGCCACTTGGCTATTTAAAGTGCTATGTTGGTCTGCATAGGTGCTGCGTAGAGCAGGATACTGGCCTCAGCACACTTTTGTAGATTCTTAATTTGAGGCGGAGAAAAAGATTAGGAGAAGTAAACAGGTGATTAAGCCTGTAAGACTTGGTCCTGACCTGCTTGATCTTCTTATTGCAGTAGCGAGCTATTATCAGGTGTCTGTCAAGGATTCCTTTTTTCAGCATTATTTATACAATCATCGCGAGTCATGGTACCCCACAGCCGAGAAACAAAAAAAAAATTTTTAATTCAACAAATTAAACAAAAAATCTGAATACGAACGTTTCAGGAGTGCATAATTTCCACATGGTTGTTAAAATATTTTTGGAACCCCAAAAATTACAAACCTTTATCACCTTAATTATAATATTTTTAAAACCTTTTTTTTCTTTTAAAACCTAAGGCAGAACACTTCATTTACAAATTTTCATATTCCATGCTCGTTTTAAGACATTTTTTCCTATATTGAAACAATTTAATAGTTATCTACGAAAGCTTTTTAAATTTTCAAATTTGAATTTTTTTTTTGGAATTCCAATGAAAAATTAATTTATTATTTATATAATTTTGAGCAAAATAAGATAACGTTATATGCACTCTACAAATTTATATTAAGGTAATTTTGTAAAAAAAAAAAAAAATAATAATAATAACTATAAATAACTCAGTAAAATAATAAACACATAAATAGCCAAAGGATGAACTTTATTTGGCCATTAATCAAGTCCCTTATACAAACAAGCCGTATATCACATTTTAATATTTGAACCCCCATTTTTCACCACATGCTATGACGGCATTTGTGAGAATGGCGCCAGATAAATTAAGTCCGTTGCCTGGGTCAGGTCATTTGGCATTAAAGACAGAACAATGGAAATGCCAACGAAGAATTCCGTTTCTAGTGACATTTCTATCTTCAGGGGGAGGCATGTCAAGCTGCTAGCCCAGTCGTTGTTCCGGAATGGCTCAAAGAGATTTATCCTTTTATATAATTTATTATGTTAGTTATGTAGTCATTTGCAAGCGAAAATTAAATTATATTTATTATACTTTACAAATATCAAGTTGAGTTCTTATGTGAAATAGTAAAGTTTTTCTTACTATCAAAAGTTTTAATAATAGTGACTACCATCTATCGAGACTATCAAAAAAACTTTTTAATTGCTTATCAAATGATCCCATAAGTTCTTTCAGCAAAATCACAACTGAAATTTTATTTTACTGAGAAAAAAGGAATAAAAAAGTTTTAAGCCTTGAATTTTTGGATAATTTCATATTGATAAATTAATAGTTATATATTATTAGCAATTAGGGAGGCAGCGTGAGAATGAGAATAATAAAATAAAACTGTAAAAGAAATAGCAGCAAGAAAAGTTGAAAGACAATAGTGAATATTCGGTTAATTGAAAAGTTCTCCAATCAATGTTGGATTTCATTATATTATTTTGTATTAAAAACTTTAATAAGAAAATATTCTGGTATTAAATCTTAAAAGCGTTATCATTAATTTTTAAATTAAACTTTTCGTAAAAATTCGTGGGCGCTGCTGAATTTTCTGATAATATATTTAGTACTCGCAATATTAATTAAACGAAATTGAAATTGTAGGTTTTTTCAACGTTATAAAGTTAATTTATTCGTTAATAACATCGAAAAATATTGTAGTCATTATCCTTAATGATGAGATAGTATAACTAACATTGTCTATCTTCCTGTGATCTAATTTCATTGTACGTAGCAAAAAATACACATATGATATTGAAACAGCCCTATGCACTGACATATACTTGACAAAAAATTTGGTTCTGCTCACATTTGTGATTCAATATGAATGACCTTATTTCACTTCGAAAAAGATTTAAATTAATCATTTCTTGTACATTTCGATGTACCATTGAACCATTTATTTTTAAAAGGGGATAATACTGATTTAAATATAAAATTGGTTCCTAATTTCAATTCTTACTCCGTTTTGTCATTCTTAATCCAAACCCTACTTAAGTGCTTGGGAATTAACTATTGCTTATTTAAAGATTTAAGCGTAAATTAAATGTGACTAGAGATTCTATTATTTTATTTTATTAATTTATTTTTTCATACACATAGTTTGATTATGTTCATTTTCTTTATCCTTCTGTTTATATATATTTTAATAGAGATTTATATATTTTTATTCTTATTTTAGTATGAATGAGATCATTCATTACTATTACCTATTGCCCACAATCGTGTGGCAGATATAATCTATCAATAGATAAATTATAAAAAAAAAAAAAAAAGTAAATTGGATGGGGAGTTTTGTTAAAGCCGTATTGTTTGGACCTATGATTTTTTAACTTGTAACATATCTGATCTAAATATATTATTGGTTCAAAGTCTTGATCCGCATCCTTTTACATATAAGGGGTTAATCATGGTTCTAAGAAATCACAGTTCTTCTCTTTCGTGGCATTACTCTAATTGAGAGCCAAAGGTGGCTTTTAATTGGTTGCTGACAGAACTGCAACCCAAAAAATGCTAAATACCTAAGAGAAACTCTGCCTATTTCAATTTATTTTACCTGTAGCAATTTATTTTTAGTTACTTTCCTTTTATCCTTCAAGGTTTTTGACAAGACTAAGACAAGTAAATCGGATGTGGACAATTGATGAAAAGATTCTCACGGAGTATTAAAAAATTGGCAGATAAAAGGTCAAGTACACAAGGAATATGAATGCCATGACGACAAATCATGTACATTATTATGAAACTTGAGTATTATTCACTGAAAGCATTTTGTGTTCTGTTTAAAACTATAAATATCGAGGAAAAAAAAATAAAGAAAATCGTTGTTAAATGCAAAGTACATGTGTGATATACAATATAAATGTCCCTAGCTGAAATATTAAATTGGATCTATTAAGAAGCGATAGTAACATGTTGAATGATTTTTACATTGGCCTCACTGAACCGTAGAACGATGGACCCTGGAAAGTCATGCTCTGAAAACCAAACCTCAATGAGCCCTCACCATCGCTCTCAAGATAAATTGATTCATACATTATTTATATTTGGAGAGAGGCCAAGGCTCCAAATTTAGTTGTTTACGTGTTCGGCTTCTGTAACTAGCTCGTCTATTTTCTAGTAGCTCTATTCGATTTTCGGGCTAATGAAATTAATATTCACTGACTCATAACATCCATGTGAGAGAGAAATTTTAACAATTTTGTTTACTTGAGTTTTTGGAAAGCTATCCAGAGTCGTTATTCATGACAGTAATAGAAATAAATATCCAATGAGCAAAAGATTTTTTCCTGCAAAGTAAAAAAATTACGAGAATGTCGTATGTTGTATCTTATGAGAGTTCGATATTTATGATCAAATATCTAGGAATAAAAGTTATTATCCTTAATAAACTAAAAGATCGCAGATAAAAACAGACTTGAACAAGAGTTACATACAATAACACATCTTTGACTTAACTTGCTCTCTACATAATGCTTTAATTCATTTTATTATTAAAAAAGTTAATTACTCAACAACTGTTATTTTCAAGTACAGAAACAAAAGAACAATCGTATTCTGCTTTAATGATCTTAAATGGTTTAAACAAAAGTCACATTTCCCTAATCAACTAATTTATTACTTTTTTATGTGAATTGTCAAAATTATGTAAACTTTTTTTAAATCCCATCCAATAGTACATCTCTTATTATAATAAATTAAATGATATCGTAAAGATTGTTTTCCCTTCTTATTTATGCATTTATACAAGCGGAAATTAATGTTAATGGATTTTAAAATATGCTTCATAATCTGCTCGGAACTTTGAGATATATTGCGTGTGCTGCTGTTACATCTCATATTGCGTGTATTTTAGGATTAGAATCTTTGTTCGTCGTAAAATGATTCATCAAACCTTTCACCAACTGATGAAACGTTTGTGCTCGTACAGTTAAAAAACAGCTTCTTATATATGAATATTATTTCAAGTAAATAAATGAATATGCCATACGGCAAACGAAGATATCATGTAAATTTGTATATAATGAATTGTGTATAATGTATTGTATTGTATTATATATTTGTATTCTGTAACCATATACAATAATAAAGAGGTGTTTGAAAATAAAAATAAAAAAATTAATAAATGAATTTATATTTTAATAAACTAAAATTAAATCGTCTATTTTAAATAGGGCTGTAAGGGAAAATAATTTGAATATTTCAAAACTCTTAAAAATAAAAGTATTCAATGAATAAAACATTTAAATTCCAATATAATTTTTTTTCTCGTTTTTTCAACCGTTCTTTCTTAAAAGGGATCAAAATGTTTAACAAATGCCTTTTTTTTTTTTTTTTAAATCTTACCCAAAATATTTCAGCATGAAATCTTAATAATAGTATCATAAATTTATAATTTATTATATTTATAATCTTTACACTTTCATGAGACAGGTTAATTTTGTTTAAATAAATAATTCAATTTTTATCCATTTTTGTCTCAACACATTTTATTTTTGTTATAAGTCTGACGTTCGTTTGCCGCAATGTCGGACGCAAAATCATCTTTTTATGTGCATGTGAACAATCTACCTCAAAAAGTTCAAATTAATTATCTAGGAAAGGTTTTCGTGGGAACTTATTGGTTAAAATCACCAACCTAGTGATGCTTTAATTTACTAAATTTCACACGTTATACCGATTTTATGAAAAATGATAAATGTTTATTTTTATTTTATTATATTAAAAAAAAAATCTTCCTCTCAAGTACCTTTGACTAATATAACTATGATTGACTACTATAACTATAGAATAATATAGATCTTCCAGTATAACATAGTTTTTCATGTAACTTAAGATGGTATAGGCATATTAGGGGTATTCATGATCTATGTTAAAGCGTGTTAAATGGAAAAACTCGTGTTAAATCGAAAAAAATTGCCTACTTTTGCCGTGGTAAAACGAAATAACATTTAACATGGCTGAGAGTCTGTTACTTGGTCAGTTAAATAGAGAATGACGTCACACAATAGACCAGTTGAGATCGCCGCCATATTAGTTGTTGTGACTTTCAATACAGTTGTCAATTAGCTCATCTTCATTCTCTTCTTCACAAGTTTGAAGATCAATAAGACACTCATAAGCTAAACTTTCACACAAATTCCACTTTTCACTCACTCTAGGCATGTTTTAATTAATTACTTAAATCAAAACTGCAGTAAACAATAACATGAGGGTCTGGAAGGAAGGTTATAAACATAAAGGCTTATACAACAAGTTGCTGAGAAATCCGCTAGGGGCTCTTATGCATTTAACGTTTAACATGACTTCAAATAGGGCTGCTCACAATCCTATAGTTATAACATTTAACATGGTAAAACATATAACATTTAACACAACATCATGAATACCCCTATTATATACCGCTAGAAAGCCAAAGGTTTTAGAAAAATTATGAAATGTTTTTCCGTTTCGCTGGTCTGATTCTTACTGTCATTAAATAGATACGTTCAACCTATATATGCGTTTTTCAGTTTGAAAGATGACTTACACCGAAAATTCATAGCTAGTATTTTCTATATAGATTATATAATAATTTAGGATTAAATGGAATAATGGTTAAGAGATAATGTAAATTTTAGTAAACTGCTACCACCATAAACGATAAATGTTAACATTTATTGGTATGGGGTAGTATTGGAAGAAGGGATAATGTAGAAATATACGCTCTGAAACGAGCGAAGTTTAATTTCAACTTAATATAGGTTGGGAAGTTATTGTTATTATTTTTTTTTTAAAGTTGTCTAAATAATGCAGAAAACTCGAGGAAACCTCATTAGACCATTTTTTGATGTTCCTTCATGTTATTCACGGAAGCAAATCTTCCTATGTCCAAATTATGAGGTATTGAAAAATACACCTTGAGTATAAAATATTGTTAAGGTTAAATATTTAGTAAAAATAAAAAAAAAAAAGAAATATAACAACATCATTTTACCCAAAGTAGAAGGTAGTACAATACCTCTTGTACAGAAATATGGGGGGGAAGAAAGTATCAAATGAAACCCATAATTATTCTAGCTACCTCGTCTTATTGTTCAAGTATATCTTTCATTAAATTATTATAAATTATAACTCCAACCGCAGCACGTAAATTTAAATTTTTTGTGATACTGAATCGCAATAAAAGAATTCTCTTCAAATAATTTAGATGAAAAATATAAGAAAGAGCTAAAATATTTTTCTTTGAAAAGAACATTGCATCATATATATACTAATGATGTCATATATCAATAAACTGGAACATGGTATTTAAAATAGACAGAAAAAAACTGACTAAGTAAAAAGTATGAAATTCCACATGTTTGCTGCTACCAGTTCCTTTTAGAATCGTCTCAAACTCTTCTGTGTCCTTTCTACGAAAATTCTATTCCTTTAGTTCTTCGAACGGTTCAATTCAGAAGGAAATCCACATTTCCATAGCTCTGAATGGAAACTTAAGGTGCATATTTGTAAAAATCAAGATATCTGAATAACGAACTTCCGATTCTTAAATTTAATCCCATATGACGCAAACGAAAAATATAAAGTAACACAAATGTTTTATACGAGGATCTAAATATTCATCATATTACTTCAAAGTTTAATCACACCTAAGAAAAACTGACCCAGTTTCTTTTTTTTTTTTTTATATGTGAAAAAAAAATACTAAAAAAGAAGGAATACAAAACAAAAAAAAGGTGGGAGAGAGAAGAGTTATTGCTGGTAGGGACTCGTTATAAGAGCCGCAGTCCTTATATTCGACAATCCTTGTACACCTGGGACCTCAGCATCCTCTTCCATTTCGGATTCGTTCCACTATTGTGTTACAGTTGGTAGGAATCTGTAAAACTTGAGGCTGGAGTCTAATTGTGCTTGAAACACGTTCCAATTTCTCTTTGTGTATACTCAAATATACCAATATTTATTTGTTTGTATGCATGTTTATTGAGTTTGTCAATAGAATTTTCCAAGTCAAATGAAAAACAAAATGAACTTTAGAAACCGAAAAAATCCTAAAAAAAAGAAATTTAATGCATAATATTGATGTCTAACGTAAACTTATGTGTTGACCTACCCCTTATTATAAGGTTCTAATTTTAGAGCCTTTTTCGATAGTACTGATTTTCTAGTTAGATGAAGCTAAAGATGGACAGATAAATCGGATCCGTATCAAAGAACACTGATTCCTCTGTAAGAATCGTAATCTCTAATAATTTACACAAAAGAATTCATTTGGAGTTAATGCATCTCTATACTGACAAAGGTGGAGGGGTTAATAACTCTTTTTAAATATAAATCACCAAACAAGAACGGCTAATAAATATATAGGTGCTCATGATACTTAAGGAAAATATAGCCCTACATTGTTCATGATATGTATCGCTCGTCGGGATGCCAGGATAATCGCTGAAGGCAATTATTCAAATATAAGTCAATTGATTAATTTATATTTTTTGTATGTTTACTAGTTACCAATTAAATACCTGTATATTTATAATATTTTAATTTTTAAATTTATGAGAGATAGTTGACCGTGGGTGACGTACGAGGAGAAGATGGTTGGGGTGCGGTCAAAGTGAAACACAAATAAGTTGGTGTAACCTATTTAATTGTGCCAACATTTTTGCTTGAGTTTCTAGCCTTCTTAAGGGCTAAGAACAGAACAAGATAACAACCACAGTAAGTATAGAAAATAAAAATGAAAGTATAAACAGAATAATATAAAATGAATAATCTTACAAAATAGAATTAATAAAATGAAGTAGTGGGAAATAAAATGTATACATAGGTAATTGAAAGTGCGTAAAATAACATAATTAAGGAAATGAAATAAAAATGAAGTTATATAATGCAAAGAAGTATGAACATATTAGTTAATAATAATTTAAAAATAGAAATATAGAAAGAAAAAGAAAATTGAGAGGAAGAAAATATGTAACAATAATAATTGATAAAGAGGCAAAATATAAGTAAAGTATAACATAAGAAATGAATAGAAAAAAATTTTTGAAAACACCAATAATAATATAGTGAACATAACTAATAACGTGGGTAAGAAAAATGGATAAAAGTGGAGAAAAGAAGGGGTGGTAAAATAAAGAAAGAGGAAAGAAAAAAAAGTGAAATAATACGTTAAAAAGTGGGTGGAAAAAATAAAATGAATTTAAATAAAAAATAAATAAAATAAAAAAAAAAATGTGAAAATTACTTTTTAATAAATTAACTATTTGTGAATATGTTAATGATAAGTTGTTCTTGACGGTTTTTAAATTGACGGAAGAAGGTTCTAATTGGATATAGAGGCTTTCAGGTATGAGCCTTTTGTCATGGTTATGAACTGTAGCGAGTATAGACGTTTTGTCGAAATCGAAGGAATGATTTAAAGAAAGAGAATGTTCCGAAAGTTTAGAGGCAGAATGATTATGTGAGGAAACAGAATATTTGTGTTGTTTCATACGGTGTTTTAAGAGATTTTTTGTTTCGCCTATGTAAGCAGAATTACAATTAAGGGTGGAGCAAGGGATGCGGTATACAAACTGTGATCGGTGTAGAGGAGGGATAGGGTCTTTTAGTTTAGTGTAAATTTTAGATAGTGTGTTGTGAGGTCTGAAGGCAATACGAAGGTTAGGAATAGCAGAACGTAAGAGTTTTTGAATGTTGTCGGAAAGAGAGGAAATATATGGTAGTGATCTGTATAAGGGGGTAGAAAGGGTATGTGAAGAATTAGGTGAAGTGGTGAGACGATTTTGGTAGTTGTGTAAAAGTTTATGAATGATATGGAGAAGGAAGTTATTAGCTAAGAGTATTTGTTTGATGCGGTGTGTGTTTTTTTCATGGAATCAGGAGTCAGAAAGGGAAAGGCCATGGTGAATAAGGTTTTTGGCTACGTTAATTCTTTGATGGTAAGGATGTTGGGAGTGGTAATTTAGAAGTTTGCCTGAGTAGGTAGGTTTGGTGTACCAGTCACTGGATATGGTGTTGTCTGGGTTTCTTATGATGAGGAGGTCAAGGAACGGAAGGGAGTTATTATTTTCAATTTCAACAGTAAAATTAAGGCGTGGATGGTAAGCATTAAAGGCGGTTAAGATGTCAGGGATTTTATCAGAATTTAAGACAAGAAGGAAATCATCTACATATTTTTTAGAAAGAATAATGCCAACTGCAAAGAGTGGGATAACAGAATCGAGCAAATCATTTAGAACAATGTTGGAAAGATCGGGAGCTTGAGGATTTCCCATGGCCAGCCCTGAAATTTGGATAGAGAACTGGCCCTGGAAGGTAAGGTAACCAGATTTACAACAGAGTTGAAGGGATTCAAGGTAGGAAAAAAGGTGCAATGGATGTCCAATTGGCTTCGACAATAAGAAGGGCTTTGTCTATTGGAATGTTGGTGAATAAACTCTCTACATCAAAAGAAACATGAATATAAAGGTCAGGAATAGTGAAGGATAATAAAAGATCACGGAGGTGAAAGGAATTATGAATATCATATGAATTATTGTGACTGAAGATTTGTAAAGAAGGAAGTAAGAATTGTATGAGCCTATTGTTATCAAGCATTATAAAATATGATAATGGGTGGTATTGTGTGATATAATAGTATTTAAACTACATAAAGGAACAAATTATTTATTTATTCGATCACTCTTTTGCTGATAATAGGTCAAATAATAGAAAAATAAACCTCGACAGTTATTCCAGGGTTTTCGTCAATGCGCCTTAAGAAGCTTGAGAAGCAAATATTTCATATAAGTTTCATAAAAATTGATCAAAATGCAGATTCAACTTCTTTGGTCGACTAAAACTACTCTGTAGTTTTTCGAGTTCATGTTTCTTTCGAAAGAAAAGTAAGACCAGCAGTATTGTGATATTCAGTATATCACTGAAAGCTAGAACAACCTAATAAAAATTGTTAGTTACGCAATGAATGCCTGGTATAGCTTTAATTATATAAAAAATAAAAACATCAAATTAAATAAAAGAATTATTTATTGTAATTTTTCAAAAACATTGAAACTTTTTCGGACTCCAAACGGTTTATGAAAAATATTTTTAAATGGAAGAGGAAAGGGATATAATAAGAACTATTTGTATATTTAATAAAAACTATTTTTTTTTTTTAACACACAATATGATTTTATTATTAAATTTGTGTACGTTTAAGTCATTCATAATACGAATATTATAATTTATGTTTTTACCATTTTGAACTATTTATAAAATTAAATTTATAACTTGGGGCTCCAGTACCATAGGCCCGAGAAATATCTGCCTGCAACTAACTATCCAGTAATAGTAATTACTCTTTGTGTGAATGCCAAGATCCATTATCCGTGGACACTATGAAAGATAGCAAAATCAACGCGGATCATCAACCTCATGGGCTTGTCTAACAGTGTCTGTGAAATATTAATGTTCATAAGTGACATAAAGAAAAAATGTATTTGATTAATTAGATTTATCTTGAATTACAGTAATCAAGAGTTGTACCATTCTTGTTGATTTCATGATGTTCATTTTCTTACTTTTGGTGCAGTTTTCTTCGGAAAAGTTTTGTAAAAAAAAAAAAATAAATAATATTAAATTCTAATTACTGAGATAAATATTTTACCTATTCTTGGTTTACTATTTAGTTGACATGTTCTACGTTATGGATCAGTCATATTTTGTCTGAATATTGTTCACTAATCTTTTTGCATAATGGTTACTAATAAGATCATATTGTACCTTTTTTGAAAATATAATTATTTGTCAAATATTTGACGTCATAAGACATTTATAAAAATGTTAACGTTTCTATAAGAGCCGAATAAAGGTTGACAAAAACTGATACTGCGCTTTAACGAAATATTCTCTACAAAGGGTGAGACAGAGGAACCGGAAAAGAGGAGTATATCAAAGAGGAGTAATCATGTCCAAATTTTGAGGACAGGAAAATTATTTCTCGTTTGAAAATGGGCGTACAGAACGGTAACATAGTGGCTGGAAATGTATCCTTTTATATATACTACAATATTTATTTAATTAAATTTATATAATAGAACTATGATCATCTAAATATTTTGCCTGGTTAGATTCCACTAAAGAGCAATGGTTTTAGTCTTTCATGGCTACTCGCGCAAAAGACGTATTTCAAAAAGAATGGACAACATACAGTCTAAGTGCCCTATAAGGGAAAAAAAGTTATTTCATCCTCATTTTGGATTAATTGAATGATTGCTTTACGCAACTGAGAGTCAACATTTATAACTCTGCTGACTATGGTAAGGAGAAATAAAAAATGGTATCTGTTGCAGAAGTTTTATTTTTCAACAATTGTTCTTTCAATTCGGTCCATTCCGCATTATTTTCTGTCCAATCATTAGATTTTTGAAGCATACAATATACAACAAGAATATGTAACAAAAAGTAAATATTTAAGGTGCAAGCCCCTGAAGTTTATTTTATTCGAGAATAACCTAAAATTTTTACTCATTCAGAAGACTAAAGTTTCAAAAATATGTTCTCTAATAGAATTCTTTACGTTCAATAGTTCTCAAGATACAGTTTTCCAAAAAACAATTTTTTTTTTTTTTTACAGTGAAAAATAAATATTTTATTATCACCAAAGTTTATGAGCATCATAAAACCTGCTGCTCCTACGAAGATAAACTCTATGAATTACATTATAGTAAATTTAACTGGTTTTAATTTGGGTGCTAAAAGGCCATTGTATGTCTAATAGTTCATTAGCTTTAGTTTTTCAGAAAACAAAAGTTTTTTTCGTACAACAAGAAATCAATATTTCGCAAATTTATTTTGGTGAATATCATCGTTTTGTAAATTCATACTATTAGTTTTGTGGACATTATGTGAAAATTAAAATATTTATGAATACTACGTCAAAATGATTTCTTGTTACTAACTTATATTTTATTTTCGACAGGATTTCGATTCTTTGATTATTCTTTAAAAATCATTTAGTTAATATTTTGAAAACGAAATTATTAAACATATATAGGAAGATGGTCAGGGTTGCGGTCACAAGTGAAACGAAAATAGTTTACAACTATTTTATTTTCCGACCCTGACCATCTTCCTATATATCAATTTTTACGGTCAACTATATATACATATATGAAATTATTAAACATTTAATATTGTTATTTCTTTATTTTCGTCGGCCCAATACTCCCTTTGTTAGGCCCTATACTGCATAGCTATAGTGGGGGATCAAGTTTTTCATTTTTTTGGATCGTCACTTAATGAAAAATGTCAACGCCCTAGGCCGGATTCGTGCCGCCGTCGCATACAGATCTTAGATTGATATACCTGTACCTAACCATCTATCTATCTTCTATAACATAAGGAATTCCTTCATGTGCTAATTTATTAACTATCAATAGCATAGAAACTGTTAACTAGAAGTTATTTTATTTTAATTTATTAAACTCCCTTCCAGCCTTCAATAAAACTGTTGTATTTTATTACTCAATCTTGTGTATATTACATTTCAGAGACGAACGTTTTTGCTACGAACTACCGTCATCGTCACTTATTCCATTGCTCACTTAAATAAAACTGGAAAAGTTTATATGTAATATTCATTACATTTTTGTAAGCAAATTTCTTATTTGGATTTGATTAAAATTATTTAACCGGCAAGTACGCTATTAAGAAATAGTAAATATAAAATTATTTGTATTTTAATTTCAACATGAATAAATATGCGGTAAATATAAATAAAGAAATAACGTATACTACCCTTGTTTCAAAAGATCGAATCTTTTAATTTTGTAAAAGTTACAATAAAATAAAGACAATTTTTAATAAATATATTATCCCAGTTAAATTTGCATCTATAAAAACTTCTTAAACATCCATGAAAAAAAAAATCACAAATGTTCTTCTAGGTGTTTAGCTTCAGTTTCTTTTCCAATTTCCAAATTATTCTCAACCTCACATTGCCATTTCTTATACAATAGTGCTATATGAAATATAATTGATAATATTCTATCACTAGCGAAACACCTAAAGCCGATAGGTAAATAATGGTTACAATATGACAATTGGAAACAAAAGTTCAGTTTTCTTTTACCGTTGCTGTTATTTTTTTCATCAATACTGCTAAAACAGAAGAAAAAAGAATATTATACAACGTTACCAGCTAATTAGTTTCAGCTCAAAAGACAAAGAAAGCCAGGTCACAAACTCAGACAGCTAAAAAAAGTTAGTTACTAACCTAAAGGTCCAAAACAGCTGCCAAAGGAAAATTAAAATTCACCCTCCTGATACTCTACTAAATATGAAGTGTAGAGAAAAGGAAAAGTTATTTATGATTCAAAGCAATCGTTAAAAAAAAAATAATAATAACATCCACTTTGACTTCATAAGTTTTAACAAATAAAAACTTATTATTTACAAATAAAATGGCAAATCAATTCCGATTTATCATAGGTAATATAAATGACGACTGATTCAGATGAGTTATTTATGACAAATTACATGAATAGTAAACGGATTATTGCACTAAAATTGATAAACAGGGTCCTGTTATTGGCGATTCCTTGGCCTGTTATTGGCCTCATGCAAAAGAATATTGAATAACAATTTGTTGTTTATTAGTGTGCAGGACATGATGTAGATGTTCAAATTTAATAGACATTATTTATTTTTAAAAGTCTTTATTTTATTTTATTCACTAATTTTTTTTAAATTTTGATCATTGTAAGTTTTACGAAATTAAAAGATTCGGTATTTTAAAACAAAGGTGGTATCAGTATCGCTATTTTTCATAGTGACTTCTATAGTACTGTGGAATTACCACCAACCTACTTTACATACCCCTAACGGTAACCATGTTATGTCTTCATTTATATTTACCGTATAATAATTCATGTTGAAATTAATATACAAATATGTTTATATTTACTATTTCTTAATAGCGTACATGCCGGTTAAATGATTTAAATCAAATCCGAATAGGCAATTTGCTTGCAATAATGTAATGAATATTACCACATAACCTTTTGCGGTTAATATTAAAAAATACCCTCATGAAAAATTAGTGATACCAATAAACAAAATTCGACAATATTTTCCATAAGTTACGGACTGTCAGCTGACAGGTCCATATCAGCGCTGATCGAGAACAGCTGACCTATTGTATATATATATATACGGATAGGCTCCGCAAATAGATCAGTCTTTGAGAGCACTTCAAGCGTTTCATTTCGCACTCCTCTCTGGAAAAACCCATCATCTATACGTAGGAAATGCAGTGCTGTGTGACAAAATTCGGCGTCTTTGGCGGACAGAACAGATTGGGTTTGACCGGTTTTTTATACGCTGTACGATGATGGCAGAAATTATCCGTGATTTTTTTTTTTTTTCCGAACCCTCTAAAACAGAAATAAAAAGTGAATTAGTAAGTGCATTACTGTGAAAAAAGAAAAGTAATTCGTGTTATGTCTTACCTTTTACTACCTTTGGTATTTTAAGGTTACCTGTTATATTTAATTTTACATATGAGCTATCCATTCAAGGAGCTGTTTTGAGTCCGGAGGTGAGGGGCCTCCTCGTGTTGTATCGCATATAAGATAAAAATAAAAATAAAAATAATATAGACGATAGATAATGGTGAA
>NW_027116284.1:335962-338542 GCF_000696795.3 Halyomorpha halys
TATGAAGCGCACAATTCAAGAAACCATCGGTAGTTGTGATGTATGCCTGACTGCGAAATATGACAGACACCCACCTCAAGTGATCCAGGAGGAGACGCCCACTGCAGAAGCACCATTTAGTAATCTTCAAGCGGATTCGTTTACTTGGAAGGGGTGCAAGTGGTTCACAGTGATAGACGTATTTAGCAAACTAGCTATGGCGTACCCAGTGAAAGAGTGATCAGCAGAAGCAGTGTTAAGAGCCCTACGCATCTGGTTCCAGTTTTACGACGTACCGGATAGAATCTCGTCAGACAGTGGAAGAGAATTTTACAACGCAAGCATCAGGGAAGAGATGAAAATCTTGGAGGTGGTGTGGCACCTTAACACTTGGTTTTTCCTTCTAAAGCAGTCACCGCGATCGCGGTAATAATTACAATAAAAAATAATAAAGAATTGTAAAAATAGCAACATTTTACCAGCTTCTATTTTCCCTTCTCAGCTTAACGTGTTGTATACATAATCGAGGTGCGAAGCCCCAGGCTTTCTGGCCGCAGCAGCCTTTTTAATACCAATTCATTTTCTGGCTGACAACTTGTGGCTGCTATTTTTTGCATTTGCCGGGTGTTAAAGCCCAAAAGAGTATTTTCTTTTCTCTTATATTTTACTTCCAAGTGGTTTTAATTTTTTTGTTAATTACAAGGTAATTTCCTTTTTTTTAACAACAGTTCAGTTTTTGTTTTTTGTAATTAAAATTAAATTAGAATTCATTACGCAAATAAGGAGGTTTGTTGTGGTACGCGTATAAAATACAAATACATCGCTGCGGATCCTCACATGTACAACAACACTACAAGTGCAATTAGTGCCTAAAAACAGACTGATAAGGCAGTCCACAGCCTAGAGTCTAGAGGAACCCACCGGCTCACCGACTTTCTAACTCACCAGACTACTTCGGGGTTCACCTTACTAGCGACCCTCACCCAACATATCGCTCGACAACCGCAGTTTATGAGAGTGGAAGTGAGAAATATAATGGATATGCGCATATCGACTCCCCGGCCATCTACTGTGAGTGACTTTTTTTCTCCCATTCTTTCATCGAGCTTCATATTTTTTTTTTGCTTGTAACTCAGGTTAATTAACTTATTATAGGAAATTCAAATTTTGAAATAAATAATTTTTGTTTTGCTTTAGGATATTATTTGTAAAAAAAAAAAAAAAATGTTACTTATAATATGTGGATATATTAACTTTTGATATAATATTCCTTATATATACTCAGGGTGTCCCCTACACTGGTTCATCATCGTTTTTTCTAAAATTTATAGAATTTTCATCTGATTGTTACTGGGTCGTAACAGTGGCTATTGTAAGTTTTCTGACCTTTTGTTCTTCTCCATCGCGCATAACTTTGGAATTAACTTAGTACTTTGCAGTTCCTGACTGTAAATAAAATTATGAGAACAAATTATTTCGATTACAGTTTTGATTCGTCATGTCCTAAAGGTGTAAATTACCTAAAAACGGTAACAACTATTTCCTTACCTATAAATGGTGTGGAATGTTAAAAATCTCTAAAAAAAAACAAAAATTAATAAATCAATGTCTCTTACAAAATCTTCATGATAATTATAACATTTCTGAATTGAGGCTTCATTATCATGGTAGCCATTTTATTCTTCTAGGCCGTTTGCTAATGCTTAAATTACGATTGTAGATTTTTATAGGAATGACGATTATAAAACGATTTTGTTTCATACTTTTTTTCAATCTTCCAAACCTGTTAGCGAACCGAGCGAAAAGTAAAAAAAAAAATTGTTTTCAGTTTTTAGGCGATTTATGCCTTCCGGATTAGTCGGATTAAAAAAGCAATCAGAATAAAATCGTCTTAAAATCTAATTCACGGTCAAAATCCGTGAAGAAAATTCCAGAGTTTTGTGAGGTGGAATGGAACAAGAAAAAGTCTGACAACTAACAATGCTTTCTAAAGATGGAATTAATACCGATTTATGACCCAGCATTAATCAAATCAGAATTATAAACGTTAAAGTGTGAACATCCACACAGGAAAACCCAATATTTTATCATTTGTTATAATAAAATCATTTATTATAAACAAAAAAAGTTACTTTCATGAAAGATAGA
Source organism: Halyomorpha halys (assembly GCF_000696795.3). Taxonomy (NCBI): domain Eukaryota; kingdom Metazoa; phylum Arthropoda; class Insecta; order Hemiptera; family Pentatomidae; genus Halyomorpha; species Halyomorpha halys. The sequence goes on from NW_027116284.1 coordinate 338,090, forward strand.
ATGTGTGACCTTAAATATAAAAGTTTTGGTGCCTTATACGTTTCAATACTATAGACGGAAAAATGTTGACCGAAGACGATTAGTTGAATCACAGCCCCCTTTCGTATACTAAACACGCCTCCAAAACCTCTCAGTCCACACAAAACACACCAAGGTCACCAAATTCCCTTTGTCAGTGACCCGTTCGAAATCAGATATCTATCCTTTCACAAAGAACTTCCCAACAGACAAGACCTATTGTCCCCAAGGTCTGAGATTTCTGATAGCTTTTCTTGCTAGTTCAAGTATTGTAAAGTAAAATATTCATTATAAAAAGTGTTTACATTAATGTTTATGTTTTATAAAAAGGTGATTTTTTAAATTATAATTTATTTTTTAATGGTCGGAAAAATACGACAGTATACAAAGTATAGTATATATCTATCTATCTATCTATCTATATATATATATATA
>NW_027116284.1:338662-357111 GCF_000696795.3 Halyomorpha halys
TTTATTTGTAAATGCCTTTTCCTTGTTTCCAGGAGGTAAGAAAAAAAAATGTTAATTCAGTTTTAGAACATATATTTGGCAGTGCTGTACAGACTGCCATGCAGTGGAAAATACAAGAGGAAATGTTTTCTCTAATAAAAAAAATCATTAAATCTACGAATATCTTCTTATGTACGACAGCGGTCACCTATATTCAGCACACTACGGATTCAAAATAATCTTGTGTAACTCCCAAAATTTCGCGGTATTATAAATGATATTTACCCAATAATCCTTATTTTTTTGTTTAAATCATGAACCCATGGTCCTACTTTAGTCTTTAAAGTAAGAAAGGAAGTATTATCCTTATCAGCATAACTACCCAAAAACTTCTTTCGGGAGAATAAGCAGATATATTTTCAATGAGATACTCTATTTCATTAGCCTTGTTTTATTTTCAAAGAAAGTAACAATTACTAGACCCATCAAGCGGCTCTTGGAGTAACTTGTTCGCATGGTATCTGCAGTTGGCAGCAAGAGTTGGAAAGGAGATAGTCATATTGATCAAAGTTATTAACAAAACTAACTCTAATGTTTTAATTTACGAAATTTCATAATCAATATAGAACATGACCCCCAAAATAAAATATGTTATTTTGTCATTGTAATAATACTGTTTCTAATATATTTTTTTTTTTTTTACACTGCACTAGTAATAACCAGTACACACATTCAAAAAGTAATGTTACACCGTCTATACAGCTAACATTCCAACCAATCCTAACACTATCCTCACCACGTATGCCGATGACACATGTGTGCTCGCTGTTAATAATAACCCATTAATTGTATCCCAAAATCTCCAATCCCATATCACAGCCCTCGAAGATTGGTGTCGTAATTGGAGGATTAAGATAAATTCCAACAAATCCCATCAAATCACCTTTACCCTTCGTCGTAAACCTACTGACTGCCCTACAGTTACATTTAATGATGTTACTCTTACCCCTGTCGAACAGATCCCGCTACCTTGGACTACATTTGGACAAAAGATTAACCTGGAATCCACACACCAGACTGAAAAGACAAGAAACTGCACGTCGATTTCGACCATTACAGCACTTACTAGACAAACGGTCTACTTCCAACACATTACAAAACATACCAACACATACTGATCTACATGACTGTAATAAGGCCAATCTGGACATATGGAGTTGAGCTTTGGGACGCCACTAAACCTTCGAATTCCTCTCGTATTCAATCCTTACAATCCAAAATCCTTCGTAAAATCCTCAATGCTCCTTACTTTGTCACAAATAAAATCATACATAAAGACCTTAATGTTCCCTATGTAACCGATCTAGCCCGAACCAGATATCACTCCTTCTATTATTATAAACTCTCTAACCACTCAAACCCCCTAGTTTCTTATCTTGCATCCTCTTCCATTCCTGACAATCCTTTGAGGCGCCTGAAAAGAAGATGGCAACGATGTTAAACTAATGTTTAACTAACTAATGTTAAATGCCATTAGAGTGCTACCAATGGGTAGTTTCTCTACACGCCTGTAACACTCCAATTTAACTTAGATCAGATTTACTAAATGTATTATAATGTACAGTTGTAAATAGCAATAAATAAATATTAAAAAAAAAAAGTAATGTCTGGCCGTAGAAGTGAAGGCGGTAAGGGTTAATACTTATTTTTATTTTTAACCATATTTAAGTATTTTTGTAATTTATTTTGCACTAATGCACAACAGTGGTAAGCTAATCCCACAAACTCAGCAGCTCTCCAGTATAACTCATATCGTCCCGGACCCAACTGTTTACTGGGTATAGATTTGAATGTGATCCAGTCTTTAACATATTATACAACGTCAATTTGTAATGAAAAAAGAACAAAAAGTCTCAGTAAGGTATTAGGTTTCTATTGAATAGTATGAATTTTTTAATATAAGGATATAAATAAATATCGAGTAAAAAAAGGTTAAGAACTTCCCCTTTCTGAAACGTTAACCATTAAGTAGCAATGGATTAGACCAATGGTGCTCCTCTCCTTGAATGATCCCATGAACCACCTAACGTACACCCTTACGTGCTGATGGCAATTAACTAAAGAGACTAAGCGAGAAGACGACGGTCGTTTAGAGTGATCGCCGTTGAGAAGAAGAGCAGAAGAGCGGGGAACTAACAACACTTTTGTAGCCTGCCTAGCGGAACAGATAAGTCTAAGTCTGGAGCTAATGCACTTCCTGGGAGAGGGAGGCAAATGGCTTTCGAGTAGGCCAGTTGCTGTTGGGGGCTAATGTTTTACCAGAAAACACACGTGTTCCACCACTCCCCTCTCTTCTTGCCTCTGTCTTCCTTCGGGCCATCCCTATTCAATATTCCTCACAATTTTTGTTGTCTATTATCTAGAATATACTCAGCATTTGGTATTCCATATTAACTTGACAAATATGTAACAACTAATACTTTATGTGTTTACCAGAAATTATATGAACTGAATTTAATATATGTAGAAAATGTACGCAGTTTATGTTGTTATTGCCATTATATTGTTAATAATTAACAAATGTAAAAAACAAACTCTAAATTGAAAATATTAACTTAACCGTAAACGTAATAAGGGAGAAGATGGTTGGAGGTGCGGTCTAGAATGAAACACACAGTATGGTAATATACTAATTTGAAGTATGTCGATATTTCGTTATTTCATCAGCCTTTGTTTGGCAAATAAGGCTGTTCGTTGAATAAATCACGGCTTCCATTAAAGTTTTAGTTTACTTTATTCCCTTTACAATCTGTACTGCGTATGTATTTTTGAAATCTAAATTCGCGTACTTTGTGAGTCCATTTATTGATAACATTACAGTAGATCGATTTACAGTGTTTGGAATAAAACTTGATTGAAAAAATGGCAATCGTATAACTTCGAGATGGAAGAGTGTCAGGGGCATTACATGTGCTACCCAAAAGCCTTTTCTATAGTTGACTTTTGTAAATTAGTACTATAATTAAAATACACAAAACTGAAGAAATATATAATAATATATATAATAAAATAATCTGGATTATCTCTCAATTCAGAGAGAAGTGAAGATGCACAAATGGTGGACATGATTTCCCAAATGAAATCATGAGGTTTTTATAGTGCATGAATATGGGACAGTGGTCCCGAAACATTGTACAATTGTTAATGAATAAATAAATAATAATTGATTGCAAATGATGGAAGTAATAAACCTCAAAAAATTTTAAAAGAAATAGTTTTAAAGATCCATTGATAAGATATTTATTTTTTGTGGAATATTAAGAGACTAATAATCAATATAAATTGACTTTCATTTCTTTACCCGGATTAGTTATGGATGAGTTCCCATAAGCTTGAAACAACAAAAAATTTATGAAATGGGATAAAACCGTTCATGCGTGAATCCCCAATAATCCGGTAGGTAGATAGGCAAGCCCTTTTAGCAATTTTTTTCCCCATTAGGTTGAATAAAATACGTTCGGTTTTAAAACGCCCATTTCAGATAGAAAAGACTATTTTTAAAAGATAATTTATTTAGTAACATAGCATATTAAATTCTTCATTGTTATTAAATTCTTATATTGTACAATTGACTGAGGAGATTTTTTCAGCCTTTGTTGGAGACCTTGTATATTGCTGTGTAAAGTCGGCTTACAATGACATCGAAGAAGATCAAATGCTGTAATATGGATTATTAAGAATAAATGAGACAGAGAAGAGATGAAAAAATAATACCATTGTGGAGTGATCGTTCAAAATCATCATTTTCAGAAAAGGATATGAACAAATGTGAATGTATTAAAAAAACTGACATATGAGGAAAAAATTTCCCTACCAATATATTATTTTCTTCAAACTCAATCAAATTTTACAACGAAGGATGTAAGGAACGAGGTTTCCTGTATCGAAATTAGCTAGACAGATCTAGGCGACTGTGTCAGAGGAGATTTATTAAAATTAAGTTGAACGAAAATATAAATATTATTTTAAATTTTGTTTCACTGGGTACGAAAGTATGAATGAGGAATTTGCGTTCATAAAATATAAATCAAAAATATTCATGCCTTGGAAATTGATTAAAATTCTCTAATATCTGCTTGGTGTTTTCTCTATATCAAAAGTAAGCTTAATTTAACTTTCCGATTAATCTAAAGAAATTGTGGTAGAAATAAAAAGAAATATAAATTCGATACATTTAATTATTGATTATATTTTAGTTGTTACAAAATGATATTTAATAATGGTTTAGCGATAACTTTGTAAAAGCATTAATCTTGTTACCAACACTATTATTATTTTAATGGGATAAGGGGGAATCAGGACGACTTTGCATATATGATAAATAGGAAACGACAGGAAAACAGAAAACTCAAACAAACTTCTGCTATACAAACATATAACCAAGCTCCCTCGGTGAACACATACACCACAAACCAGCTCCTGAGCGTATAAGCTCCTCAAATCCCATAAGTTTAGATTGCTAAACCTTTCATCATAGAATCGTACAAGCTGAAGAAAACCAAATAAATTCAACTTCGTTGTAGCTTTATAATTAATCTATATTTATACTTATATTTAAAAGGTTTATATATGGAATAAAACTGTATATTTTTAAAACATAACATATTTGTGTGATAATACGAATATGACATTTGTATAAGTTATAATTTAATCTGTCACATAGTTTCAACCCAATTGACTTGGAAATAAATTTGATCTGCAACTAACAAGGAAAAACTACGGACGTGGTAATGCTGATTTAAATGTAACTGTATTTTTGTGTTACCAGGACAAAAACAAAAGATAACTGCCCAAGGGAACGCTTTCCTACAGATTATTTTAGTTCTTACCCGACACGAAAAAAAAAGTTATTTTTAAATATAGCAATTTTTTTTTTATTATTTTGGATATTTCCTCAGCATGTACTTAAAAGTTATTACATACCAGTCCAATTGATTTTTTATTTAGAATAAGATAAATATAAGGTCGATTGCACTAAATGAGTTTAATTGTATATGAAATCACAATAAACAAAAGACGCATCCCGTAAAGAAGTCAACTATTTGTTCAAGATAATGTAAGTCAGATACATTTTGAGCTTTCAAAATATTTAACTGTAAATCTTCAGAAATCGGTGAATATAAAACCTGGATAGTAAAAAAAATGAGTAAATAATTAACGACAAACGTGGAACCGGACAAATAACATATATTTTTAATTTCGACAAAAAAAAAAAAAAAAAAAAGAAACAGCTTTGGTTTTTTTGATTTTGTATACATATATACTTATGCAATAGGCAATGCTTTTTTCTTATTTTATTCAAGGAACATAGTACGATAAAATCTACACACACATGTATGAGTTACGTGAAAGCAGCACGAAACTTATTTGTATACATACCATTAATACATAATTACTCAAATTATATAAGATGAATAGCAATGTTGGATAATATTTTTTAGAGTGATAAAAATATGATATTCGTTATTTTAGCCTCGTGGTTCGTATTTCGAACCTTAACATCTGATACGGTCACAAAAAAAAAAAAAAAAAAAAAAAAAAAACTGGAATGGTATTTAATGACATTCAAACCTATACAGAACAAAGCATAGGGAACATATGCTACAATTACATGTAACACTTTTTTCTTACTTTCTATATTGCATAGAAAGGAACCTGTAATATATTTCGATTCTAAGTTTTTCATCCAAGTACCGCAAAAAAGTTGTATTGAATTGGGTGAGTGTGAAATTGTCCGTAGCCTACCTTTGGTAAGTACCCTCATGCTGCCAACCTTCTTGTAATCGTCTGGTCTTCCTCCTTCATCTTTTATAGTCTCTCCAATGGACTTTTCTCAAATCATCCTTGCCAGGTATTTCTCTTTTAGGCTCCTTCCCAAACACTTCTCAAACCCTTATCCTACGATTATTATGAATTCCTTAATATCTCATTCAATTGATCAGCGATATTTTATATTTTATTTAGTCATACAAATCCCACTCATAACATAAAGAAGTTGTACATTATATTATATTAAATTTAACATTTCCTCATATAAATTTCTAGTACTACATGTATACGACTCATGCAACCACTCATTTGCACGCAAATCTTCGTTTTGATATTTCGTTCTTTACTTAAGAATTGCAATCGTAAACAGCTTAATTTAATCATTATTCATCGTTCAACTTCAACTTACTAAGTATGTATAGTTTGCGCCTAATTATGCGTGTTGACTTATTCATATTATAAATTAAACTGTCCTCAAGGAAATTGTATTAAAAAAATCTAGATCTAGTTCCAACATTAACTTAAAAATCATTAAGCCGTTATTTTTAAATCCATATTATATCAGCAGTATGTTTATCATTTTATTATTCATTTCTAAGTTTCGTAGTAACATTACACAGGCTAATAAAAAAGTAAACATTATAAAGTTACCTTAACTGAAATCTTAAAATCAACATACTACTGATGATCTTATCCTATCTTGTTATCAACATTCTAATAAACAGTTTTTACATAAATAATTAATTTTCTTGGAATTTCCATTTGAATTTGGTGTGTTCCCTTACATACCCTTATAGTAAATTCAATTTTAAGACGAGTTCATATCGAGTACTTTACTGATGCAATGCATTCTAAAGACATAAATCGCCAAAATATGCAAACAAGTTTTTATGGTTTTGATGATTTGTGTGCAAATGTTGCGAAACCTACAAAAAAAAAATTCTTTATGCAGTTGCCATTTATCTGTCAACACAAATTCTTTGAAAATTTCGGAAGGCGTAGGAGAAGATTAGACAACATATAAAAATTATAATTTCCTCAAGAGTAGACAAAATACCACTTTTATGGCCCAGTCGAAATTCAAATCAAAGTAATTTGAGCTGTGCCGTGGGGCACCCAGTACTGAGCCGCCCTTAAGGAGGTTCCAACGTTGCTGCCGCAAGAGGCCTTGTTTGAAGGGAAAAAAAGTTTTGAATTTACTAAATAATTCAAAAACACTATCCAAATTATTTAGTAAAAAATTGCCAGTCTCAAGAAAGAAATTTAAAGTTTTGAATTTATTTAATGAAATTTATAACTATATTTAAACTAAAAAATACAACGTTAATGGTATAATAACATGAGCCAGGCTTGTGAAGAAACTGACCATTGGTAAAACTCGAATTACATTTCGATAACTTGAGACCTAATTTTTTTTAACGCTAGGGTGGATTATCGAGAATAAGGTGATGAAAGGTTAAAACAAATAGATATGGAGTTTATTATGGAAGGACTGATATCAGTTTCTGGCCAAATGGAACATTAAGGTCATTATGAACGATTTTATTTTGTCCATGCATTGTAACAGAGTAAAGAGCACTGAAGATTATGTTGTTTAGTAGGGGAGTTCGGAATTAGAATCATATTATCTGGAATTATGTGACTAGAACACATTTGAGTACATACGTTTCAAAAAGAGCTTGTCTAAGTTATATAAATGTAAATGTGTATATCATGGGTATTGTATTTCATGTATATGAATAGGAATATAATTTCGTTTCGAAAAAGCAGATTTAAGATGTGAGATGTAATTAGTTGTGTCTGGGAAGGTGTCTTTGAATGAGCCTTTCTGAACGATAAAATGTTTTAAGTGGAGTGTCATTTGGACTAGAATATTTAATTCTGCTTCAATATATTCAAGATGCATTGGATTAAGAACATCAGGATGTGAAATAAAGGTTTTAGAGGGATATTGTCCGAATATTCACGAATTTTCTTCATCAACTCTAGTCCAAGTGAGGGATTCGGTGAGAGGTGTTTGGTTAAAATTTTAAACATTCAGGATTTTATTTTGGGGGGGGGGATTAGTCCATGATGAGTCATAAGTAGTAATATATCCAGTTATATTATGTAGATTTTGAATTTTATAATTTTTGTTTTTAGTTTGTAAGTTGATTTGTTGTAATGCGTTTTATCGATTGGACATCTGGTCCTGTGCTACTTCGATCTTGCTCTGCATTCTCTCTTTAATAAGATACAAATATACTGTTGCAGGTTAATATGTTTTGTTCATATTAATTTTACTAATTAAAGTGTTTTCACTTTTACTGGTTTTCAGTGATGCTTTAAGTTTTTTGAATATGGGTAATAATGATAAGCATATAGGATATCAAGAAATTCTTTGACAAATGCAAGTCAATAGTGAGATTCGTGGGCAAGAGGATAGAATAAGTATTGAAGGTTGTGCTACATTGTTGTCTCGTTGGTAAATAAAAAATGAAAAAATCAAACCCAGTAGAAAGATCATTGGTAAAATATGATGGTTCTGTTATAGATGATTAACAAAAATGATGTGAACTACTACATTTTAGAGATTAACCAGGCTCACGTTATTAGGACGATGGGAGAGGTTGGTTAACCAACAAACTTGGGTTAGTTGATAATATGAGAAGCCTAACAGATTGTCCTGAAAACACTTTTAACTCATCTTACTACAAAACTATCCCTAATTATTATTCATAAATTAATGTATTTGAATTACTACAAAAATCAATCAGAAATCAATATAAAAGTGACTAATATTATTTCAAGCTTAATCTCCATTTAAATGTAATATTTTAAATCAATTTTCGTTCAACGTAAAAAAAAAAATGTAAATATGAGTAATAAAAAATATTAAAAAATTAATTTATAACATGTAATTTAAAATATAATAGGGTACTAAATTAGGATATATTATATTGAGGATAATCTGTAAACAGTAAATAAATTTTGTTAAGCGTTTATGTTTTTCAAACAATACACTTTCATTTATTTTTTTTTTTTTAGCCCCCACACAATGGAAAACTGTAGAAAAAGGAAATAGCCTAGGTCCTGGTCGGACATTCGTCATCTGTGGGAAGGACCATTTCCAGCTGCCATTTTTATCTGCTTTATGTTCTGTTGCCTTGAAACGGTTTAATAGCTTAATATTTTATCATGGTGAATATGTAGTTCAGTTCTCCCCATACAGTCATGTCAGTTTAGGCAAATTGTTTTAATAATATATTTTTCATTCTGGAACTGAAACTGGGTTACTCATATTTATGTATTCTACGTGCTATTTTTTTCCAAACCTTCATACCTTCATGCGTCCTAGGTAAGTAAGTCAATTAGGTTCACGGTTATACTAAATAGAAATTACATGGTCTATTTTGCCTAACGAAGGAAAGAAATAACATGATCCCCCAATTTAATTATTTCATTTAAGGCAACACTTCAAAATCGATACCACGATTTTTTACTCCGAACTGACTGATCCACGAGATAGAAAATACAAATATACTTATGAAAGACTTTATCCCTCTGTTTCATAGGATGTCTTTCGGTGGCATATTGCGTCTCTAGACATGACATTCAATGAATATATTCGACTCTTTGAGTCAAGGACAAATTTTTTTTTTAAAAATAATTAATTTATTGTTATTTACAACTGTATACACATATACACAACAAGTAAATTTGCTGTAGGTGACATAGTGACATGATACAAACATGTGGAGAATCTACCCACTGATAGAACTCCAATAACATTTCTAGAGGAGAAGATCTCGAGGCCATCTTCTAAGGACTAATATAAATGTACATATTGATATGTATGAGATGCACCAGCTGGAATTTATTAACTTGAAGTAATTTCTTTAGTCGGCATACCAAAGGAACCGGCGGGCCTAGTCAGAGACCCGATTGGCAAAACATTAAAAGTAATGTATAGATATATGTAAACAACAGGGGCCCGCATGCACTCCTGGGGAAGGTTGACCGTGTAGGTAGAGGTAAACAGCAAAACAGCCATTATCTCACACTCTAAAAACCTCGGGAAAAATACAGCGAGCTCTTCCAAAGAAGAAAGCCACCTTAATTTAGACATGAAATGTAGGAAAAAGACCGACTTTCGCCGAAGGTCAATGGACCTTCTCACCCCCTCTGAACATAGAAAAACCAATCAGAAGAACAGAAATCAAAAGGGGGGAGGAGTCAATGAGGAGAAAAGAGAGGGGAGAAAATAAGCAAAAAAGAGCAGAAGGAATGGTCGAGGAACACGGGAAGACGAGAGGACAGGACTTGAAGGTCGGAGGACAGTGGAAGACAGTCTACGAAAGATGGTCACTTGAAGACCGGAGGGGAACACAGGAAGATCGTGGGGAGACAGTGGAAGAGGGTTTGAGAAGAGGACTGCCCTGGAAGAGGAGAGTCTGGGGAAAGAGAGAGCGGCTGACCAGTTGGAGGCCAGAGGAGGAAGTCATACATCGCAGAGATTCAGCAGCGCCTGTTGAAATAAGGCGGAATGACGCGGGCCCAACATTCCCTCAGCTACTACAGCCAAGCTTGACAAGCTCATCAAAACAATTAAGACCTTTCTGTTGGAATTTGAATGGCAATAATAAAATTAATAACTTAGAGTCAGTATGAATATCAAAGATCCCAACTGGTACTTCTCCATTCATAATATAGTAATTAAAGTATAAGGAAACAAGTCTACCATGCTCTCTCACTTTAGTTTATAATTAATAACCTCATATATAATAGCATAGTAAATTGGCGAACACGATACCGTTGGAAAAGAACTCCAATGATTAATTATAGATATTCATATCTAGCATACCATGGCGAGGGGGTATATAGTCTCAAGTGTTTGAATTGAATATAGTGCATACTTTTTCAGTCGGTTCCCATCAGGAACCGATAGAGGTACATAATATAAATACATAGAATATAAATATATAAATACAAATACAGAATATAAATTCAGGAATGTATGAATAAATTCCAATATAATACCTGTGCGGGGAACCCCTAGTCGGACTTAGAACACCCGAAGCCCCGTACACGGCAATATGATGTAATGATTAAATGTGTTGTAAATCGAATATGGCTTTGACTCTCGGCTATTGATAAACAAAATAGCCGATAATATTATTTCTTTTCTGTGCTGAGAAGGTAATTTTGTGAATTTTCTTGTGGGGAAAATAAGAGTTACCTATAAGCATGTTATTTTCGATGCAGAAGTCAATCAACCGCAGACCATTTTCATTATTAGTTCTTTCTTCACCATGCTTTCCTATAACTTAATGTGTGTTTCTATAATCTCATCCCGTTCTTGTATTGAAGTCTCCACAGTAAATAATTTTTTTATTCATATTTTGCTTGTTATCCTTTCTAGGTCACAGTAGAATTTTTATTTTTCTATAACAGTGGAATCTTGAGTACAAATTTGTACTAAAGTGATTTTACCCGGAGACAATTGGAAATAGGTCCAAAAGTCCCTTTTCTCGTCACTTCGTTTCCGATTTGTCAGTCCAGTTCCGAGGCTAATATGATTTATTTGAATCGCATAATCACTTCCTGGCGGGTGATTGGCCCAGTAAGAATGGTCCTAATGCCCTAGGACAGCAGGTCTACGAGTAAATTCACCTTGGCCGGCAGCACTGCGCTAGCTTCTAGGGTAGGTGATCCTAGTGAGTATATGCCCTTAGTGAGTTGTGTACTGTTATAGTGTGAGGTGTGCGATTTACTGTATTGTGGTGCCTGGGGCATCGCAAAGCCCCCTTAATTGCAGATTGCGCACAACAATGAGTACAATAATGAATATGAAATTATCATTGGATGCGATTTATTGTCAAAAGTAGGAGCTGGCATAAGGAATGTGCCGTTAGGTTATTAAAATAGGGAATACAAAGTTTACTTGTAAACTGCTGTTAAGGGGAATAAATTCCAGAGTAGGAGCGGTCAACAAGATGAGAAATTGGAGACAACGAATAATGGGCAAATCTGCAGACATATTTTTTAAGGAGTGATGTACATTAGGCAAGACAGGGAATACCGTTCATGAGATTCTGTTAAAAAGGGACGTAGTCACGTACGTATCGGAGCGGAGATATCCACAGGCGCTGAGGTGTCACACTTGGGAGGAGCTGGAAAGTCTAAAAGCACAGGGTATAGAAAAATAATTTGCAAGGGAAAACCACGGAAAAAATATTTGGGAGTTATATACCATAGAAAACTTAACGATAATGCGGTGGACGAAAAATATCTGATGTCTAGACTGGAGGATATTCTGGGTAGACTAGGAGGTGAGGGCGGTCATATTCAGCACACTTGATCTTAAAGCGGGGAATCATCAAATAGCAATGCACCCAAGGGACCAACACAAAAGATCATCCACCTTTAAAAAGGGGTATTATGAATTCACCCATATGTCGTTCGGATTGAACGCCCCTATACACTTTCTAGCGCTTGATGGATGAAGTTTTACGTGGCCTGAGTGATTAAAAGTTTCAAGTATGCATAGAGTTCGGAAATTTGGGATTCGACTGGAGGCAGACCGTGTATATGGAAGAAGTGGATAAAATAGTGAACGATATACTGAGGCAGATAATCTGGAAGACGCGGACGTCCGGACTGATGAGGGTAAAATATGGCAGCTACGGATGAAGTCAGATTAACACCATCTGGTCTTAGCCGGGAACCAGGGAAGACCAAATTAGTCTCGCACTCAGGGACGCGTCCTAACCCCCCCCCCCCCCCCCGGTGGGTCATGTTTCAAATGTGGTCATTTGGAAGAAGATTAAAAGTCTTTGGCGTTCGGAACAAATAGGCAAATATCGCACTGTCATTCATGGCTTGAGAATGATGGACACGCTGCGTGATGAGGAGGGGCAGAAGGAGGTGACGTTGGCTTACCATGAGGGGAAGATGAATCACTGCCGGGTGAACGAGATGCTGCAAGCTCTAAAACGCCGGTAATTTTAGTATGGCATGGAGAAAACTATTCAAGAGATCATAATAAACGGCGATGTATGCCATAGCACTAAATATTACAGATACCCACCTAGAGCAATGCAGTATGATACTCCAACAGCTGACCCGCCGTTCGTTGATCTGCAAATGAATACCTGCACCTGGAAGAGCCACAAATGGATAACGGCCAGGGATCTCTTCAGTGAGGTGGCATGTGCGCTCTTAGCCGGGGATAAATCAGTGGACGCAGTGCTAGGATTCTTTAAAATGTGGTTGAAACGACGTTTACAGCGATTGCGGCCTATAACCATTCCATTCATACCGTAACTTGATTTTCTCCCTTCGAAATCCTTTTTGGGCTTAGGGGGCCAGGATTATAGGATCACGGTAGGGGGTGACAAAGAGGTCATAAATAATGGTATGGTGTTACGAAAGTTATGGAATAACGTCAAAGAATAAATTGAAGATTTTTAGAGTTCGAGACATTAGAGGCGAAGTAAAAATTGGGAAAACAGTATATCGTAGATTGGGGACAAACGAAAGTAAGGAGCTAAAGAGATATGAAGGCCCATTCTGAGTGATTGTCATTAGAGAGCAAAATGTGGTTACGATAGAGAGTGTCAGTGAGCCCAAAAAAAAGAGACTAGTCCACATAGAACAATTGATGTTCCCAATATCGGAAAAGCAGTAGAATACTAGAGAGTCGTAATCTCAGCACTCATGTAAAGTTTTTGTTTTGTTTAGTTCGTTTAGGTAATGGACAGGATTGCGTTAGAGAAGTATATATGTAGTTTTTTTTTGTTGTAGTTTCATTTTATTTTGTATTTGCAAGGATCAGAAGTGCATTAGGAAAGTGTATCTAAATTTTCTGGTTGTTTACTTTTATTAGGTATGTGCAGGAGCATACATTTTGTATATATTTATCAGAATTCTGAATTTAGGATCATTCGTACACGCTTTTGCCAGTCTTACTTGCTTCCTGGGAAGTCTCATTTCAGTCATGATGTTCCAAAGACAGTTCCTGTCTACGGAAAGTTCATGTTGATCAACATCCTATTGTTTTTCGGGTATCTGTTTCAGAATAAAGATCTGCATCAAGATGCTTTTTCCTCGTCCATTTAAGTTATATTAAAATAACATAATATTTTTATTATTTTATTTACTAAAACATTCTATCCTAAAAACAAAAATACTATAATTAATATTTTATTTTAGTTTTTCAAATTTTAGTTGTTGTTTTTTTATTCATAAATATATTTCTTCTTCACCAAATAGATATTGATTAAATATATAGCTATATTTATAAATAAACTTGGCACTAATAAACACTAGGTTTCGTGCTATTCTATGAAATAACCAACCAACCGATGTACCGTAAGACTGTCTTAACTAGATAAGGGTAGTAAGTCTAGACGAAGGTGATGGTCCTACGATTAGGCGTTTAATTAATATAGAATTTCAAATATCCAATTATGACACTTAACAGTATTCCATTTGTTTTTATTTGAGTGGTACTAATAAGCCACAATCGGTGATGCGGCGAGAGGGATGCACTGGTATCTTTTGAGCTCTGCTCTACCCCTCACACTTGGGGGATAGAGTGGGCTCAGGGATCCTCAGGTCGATTGTGTAAATATTGTATATAAGAGTGTAAATGTGAATAGAGACTGTATTATTTTATCATTATATTATTTTTTTTTTCATACACATAGTTTGATTATGTTCATTTTGTTTATTCTTCTGTTTGTTGTATATATTTTAAGACAGTTTTTTTTTTCATTCATTTATTTATTTTATTTTATTTTAGTATGTATGAGATCATTCATCACTATTGCCTATTGCCAGAAACTGTGTGGCAGATTGTAATATCTATCAATAAATAAAAAGTATTTAAATAAAATAAAGTTTACGTTGCGCCTCCGGATCGGCGACCGTTTCTACCTGTTGTAGACATCTGATTAAAGGAAACCCACGCCTACTCGCTTTTGTCTCCACAGTCTTTTGAGTTTGTCCCCTATCACTTTATTTCCCACATACACGTGGCAACTACGACCAGGTCTCGCAAATTCCGTAAATATACGCTCCAGTTCATTCTCCTCTATTGTAGCGGGTGTGCGGATCAGTATAGTCGATAGGCCCTCGTAAACACTCGCCCTTGTTTCCGTTCCGGCAGCCTGCTTGGATTTTTTTATAACGATTTGAAACTTTTTATCATTGATTATTTCATCAATTTCCGGAAGTTTCGCGGGTCTGTCTATTGGTGTTGCGTTCCCGTCTGATTCGCTTTGGACTACTGGGATATCTGGCCCGCTCTCCGTCCATTCGCGTAGATACCTTAGCGCAAACGGTTCGACCGGTGCTTCCTCGTCCTCGATCGCTTTCACCACTAGGTCTCGCGATAACCAATCGGCCACTACATTGTCGACGCCCTTCTTGTGCACGATGTGGAAGTTATATGCCGCGAGCCTTTCCTTCCATCGCGATACCCGTGCTGATGACTCTTTTAGAGATCCGAGGTGTAGGAGAGGTTTATGGTCAGTTGCGAGTTCAAACTTTCTGCCGTACACATATGGCCGAAAATAGTCTACCGCCCATACCACTGCCAAAAGTTCGCGTTCGATGGCGCTGTATCTTTGTTCGGCCGAATTTAGTTTTCGTCCGGCGTATGCAATAGGTTTTTCGCCCTCTTCGAAATACTGCGACAGAACGGCCCCAATAGCTAATTGGCTAGCGTCTGTGGTCACCTTGAATGATCTATGGAAATCAGGGAAAGCCAGCAAAGGCCGCGTTGTTAGGATCTTCCGACATTCCTCGATACTAGCGACCTGTTCAGGACCTAGGCAGAATCGTTTCCCTTTCTTTAAAATTTCACTAAGTGGATGCGTAATTTCCGCAATCCCTGGGATGAACTTGCGGTACTAATTAATTATGCCCAGGAATCTCCTCACTCCGCGGGCATTCTTCGGCAACGTCGCGTTCTGGATCGCTTTCACCCGTTCTTGATGCGGCTGTACCCCTTTTCGCGATACCACGTCTCCCAAGAACCGGATTTCCCCAAGTCCGAACTTCGATTTCTCACGCGACAGCTTGAGACCGAATTCTCGAACTCTATTAAAAACCCATGATAAATGTTCGGCATGCTCCCGCTCGTTCTTTCTGAACACGATCAGGTCGTCCATGTAGACTTGCGAGAATTCCTCCCCTAGACCCCTCTGTATCTCATCCATGAGACGTTGGAAAGTCAACGGAGCTTCCTTCAGCCCGAAAGGCATTCGCACGAACTCAAAATGCCCACGCTCCCAGGAAAATGCCGTCTTCGGTATGTCTGCCTCTGCCATCTTAACCTGATGGTAACCGCTTTTAAGATCGATGGTACTGTAAATCGTCGCCCCGATAGTCGGTTCAGTATGTCCTCGACTCGCGGCAGTGGGTACCGCTCATCCTTTGTTGCCTAATTCAGCTTGCGGTAGTCCACCACGACTCTGTATTGTTTTGCGGCTCCACTTCGTTCACCCGGATTTTTCTCTACTACCCACAATGGGCCATTAAACGGGGAATTACTTTGACGTATTATGCCTTGTCGGAGAAGTTCGTCTAATTGTTCTCTTATAATAGTCCTCATGGCCCGGGGGTACCGCCTATCTTTTACATAGATTGGGTTTTCCGACTTTAAATGGATCTAGTGTTCGGTTTTCCCAATGGTGGCCAAAAGTTCTCCCTCCCGATAAAATAGGTCATCGTTTTTACCGACCAAGCGCATCAACGTCCTATCGCAGTCTACCTCTCCAATTTTCATATTCCCACTTTTCTTTTTAGGCATTATTTCATACCTTCGTTTACCGATTTTATATCGCCATCTCTTATTGTTAACGTTAAGTTTGAATCCCACTCGTTGGAGTACGTCACATCCTATGATCAGTTCGTACCCTGCCATTAACTCTTCGATAACATGGATAAGAACTTTTGTATCCAACTCTGCCAACTCTCCCAGGTTAAGACTCGTTTCCCCCAATGTTTGGCATTTCCCGCTGACAGTAGACACCGTACAGGCGCATTGTTTACGGCCCGCCCAGATGCCTAATTTCTCCGCCCCTCTTCGGCTAACCAGAGAGCTAACCAGATACTCCCTGTATCTATCAGGAATCTCACCCCTGATTTCTCCGAACTCGTCACGGGCAACCTTGTAACGCGACTACCCTGTACGCTATTACAAATTATTAACTCACCCCGCCGGTTGCCCCACCCGTTACCGCGTCCTCAGTTTGAAAGGTCCCGACCCGCTACCACCTCGGCTCCGGATGATCTTCCCACCCTGGGGTTCCCTCCTCTTACCTCATGGCGTCTCGAAGCCGGGCGGCTGCGCTCAGAACGGACGCTCTCCTCGCCTGATGATTCTTCGCTGGTGAATTGTCTTCTGCTCCTCTTTTCGGTCCTCCTGTTGTTCCAGTCCTGATTATTTACTTCCATAGGTTCCGGTGGAGGTTCTCTCCTGTTATGCTGGGGGTTACGTCTCGGGCATTCACGTGCTACATGCCCCTGTCTACCACACTCGTAGCATCTTGTGTATTTGCACTGCGCGGCTACGTGTCCGGTTTTGTTACATTCATAGCAGCGCCGGTCCGATCACTGCCTCCTTTCCTCTGGTCCTCTACTTGGCCACTTTTCAAAGCCGCCCCAATTGTGGGTGGTCCGTCTGCCGGAACTTCACTGCCGTCTTCGTTGCGACCTCACCTCCGTCCACTCTGCTTCGGATTTCTCGAAGCGGGCTTCCCTACGTTCCCTCGCATCCACAAGATTATGGGCGCAGTCGATAAAATCCCGGTACCTGGGGAGCGATCCAGGACGGTCCAAATAATGGTTAAGTTGGACCTTCAGCACCCCTTCTGAACTCCATCTTCTGGGATCCCTCTGCCTGTCCACACGTCTCCATCATTTTCTCCGTCAGCCGGTTATAAAGGACCAGCAGTTTTTCTGCGAACTCGCCTTCCGACTGACCCTGGGCTCGCCGCTCCTTAAATAAATAAAAAACGTCCTCCTCCGGAGTACATCTTCCGCCGCCGAACAATTTCTTGAGGCGAACCTTTAACGTGTTCCAGGGTAACGTCAGGTCGCCCTGTACTGCATTCAGAACCCGTCTCGAAATACGACCGACCAGGGAGGCCTCGAGTAGCTTTACGTCTGACTAACAGCGTGCCTGTTCCTTGTCGGGTGGCGATTAAACTCTTGATCTGATCCCCACCCTTTGCGGAAATGTTCCAAGTCACCTACTATCCCAGTGAACGGTTCCAACTGGCTAATTACTTCGTGGATGAACGCAGAGCTCTGCGTTCTTATCTTTAGCAATTCGATTTGAGTGTTCTCAGTTGCCTTAGAAAGCTGGGCCTCTAGTTTCTGCCGCTTCACTGTTGCCTGAGCCAGCTGGTACTCGAGCTGCTTTAACTCTTCTGCTGCTTCCACCATCTTAGGTTATGGTCTATAACTCACTTCCTGGTTCGAGAATTCCTACTGATATCGTTATCGGACTCACGATATTACTGATCGCGTCACGAAAATTCGGAATCTAAAAATCCCGGGTTTCGGCACCACTTATGATTAGACTGAAAGATTACCTTAAAATAAATGGGGGTTCGGGCAGAATAACGAGGCAAGGATACTTTAACAAC